>NC_056748.1:780329868-780352368 GCF_019279795.1 Protopterus annectens | reverse complement strand
ATCAAAACAGTATACAACATATTGGTATATTTTAAAAAGTAATAGAGTTTTGCAGATATTATTCCCAATTCTACTCAATGCCATTTATCACAAGTGCAAAATACTGCAGTAGGTGTTACCTACACACAAAAGGATGATGGCAGTGAAACATATTTCTAGCTCAACTACACTGCTAAAATGTTTTACTTACTGAATTTGTTCACAATGTGAAATTGAAAAGTTATCGAAAATAGATATGTGTGCCATTTTATTTTTTTTAAATAAAAAAGTAATTAGTAAGCAAAATCATAATGTTTAAAAGAAAAGAAATATATTAGTAAGTGAAAGCAAGATGTTTATTTTCTTAAAGTTTAAGTATGTGTTGCTGAGAATTGCTTTCTTTCTTTATACACATTTTTATGTATCAAGCTTTGAAGTGTTAAATGTAAACATTGTTTTTTATTTGCTATACCATGGGATCTTTAATATCTGACTAAGCTCCCTCCAAGCCATTAGACAGAACCTTGGTAGAATGTCTCATCTGAAGTACATCATCCTAGGAGATCAGCACCTCTTAATGCTGCCAGCAGTGTCAGAAATAGAACACAAATCTAAGTACCCAGTGCCATGACAGAACCCTCAGTCTTACTTGTTGTCTATGTGACAACACTCACTAAGTGCATTACTGCCTTTTTTTTTTTTTGTAACAGGTAGTACATGGAGTCTCACCGATCATGACCCACTATGTGTTCTCAACATGAATGCCATGATTCACCTCTCCTTGACATCCATGTCTTGAATACATAATAAAGAGGTTATGATCAGAGACCTGATCATATCCCACTATGTTTTCACAATCTGTAATATTGTATTTCTTAACCCTCTCCCTCTCACTTTTTAACTCAGACATAGTCATGAAAATCTTGGAACTTGAGATCTCAATATTTTTTTGTTTATATTTGCTGGTCATTCATCATAGAAAACAGCTGATTAAAGTGGTCATTTTATTTAACTATCATAATGTAGATGTGTTAACTCAAAGGCTAGAAATATATTTTTGTACTTACTGTGTGCCCAGTAGTGAGATTTCTGTACCTGCTTTAAATGTTTTCACCACTCCCTCCGTCTCTCTCTGTCTTGTCATTGTTGTCTCTGGCACATTTTTGTTTACACATATAACATAGTTATGTACATATACATGTTTATATGTTTTAAATACAGGACCTCTAAGGTACTACTACATGCATACTTTTATGATTAAAAAATGTTGAACCACTTTAGGGAATGGCATTTGAAACTTGAATATGAAATGATTGTGACATTTCAAAATGTAATAATTAATTTAACTTTGATCTATGAATATCAAAACATAAGCGAATCCTGATCACTTTTGGCCTAACTTTAAATGTAGAATTGCAATGTGTTTTGTCTGTTACTTTTAGGCTTGATGCTTCAGACCTGCTGGACTCAACACCAACTGCTCTCTGAACAGCACATTGTTCCTAACGATACTCAACCACAAGACATTATTCTAAGGTTTCTGAATGCCACATTTTACTAGTGAACTTTGGTTAGCCCCATTGTCTTTTGAAGATGGATCTTGAATTCTACTACTACTCCTGGCAGTATATTCTCTGCATGCTCCATAAAAGTGAGCTATAAACTGAATGACTAATTTTTCAAAATAAAGGGATACAATACTAAAGTTCTTTAAAAGCAGGCCAGATTTTCCACCCTGTAAGAGTCACTTAGCTGGTCAGTGTTTCTTGATTTTGACTCAGTCCAATATAAGCAGGCTATATGGAATTTTAAACACTGTAATGACATTTTGTACATTGGAAATGGATCTGATGAAGTATTGTCAAAAGTGCTTACATTAACTAAAGTGTTTTATATATATATATATATATATATATATATATATATATATATATATATATATATAATTTTTTTAAAGCTCTTTCATGATATCTTTTACCATGTGGAAATACCCCTAGGCATGTATATGGTCCCAGATTGGTCCAATAACCTTATATGCTAATCTTCCTAAAATTTTGAACCAATCATGGTTTGTTAAATTCTACTCAATCATATGTTTATTATAGCCAAACATGTTATGTTTATTACAGCCAGTCAGAACCCACCTCCTCGACTCACTCCTTTACATTGAGTTGTCTAAGTATATAACTCACGACTGTTGTAACTTGTAATCACAATAAGTGCTCATCCATCTGATGAACAAAAGATCTGCTGAATAAAAATATAAGGAATCCTGAGCTTTATTCTGATAGCTGGGAAAATCAAGACATAGTAGACTGCACTCAAGGTAAGATCAGGTAGCCCAGGTCAGAAGTCTATTGCTCTGGAACACCCATGAGGAATGTTTTCCTTGCAAAAGTCCTTCTTAAGAGGTGGGGGAGGTTGGACACAATGAGTCCCCAACCCCAGTGTTCTATCTTACTATTCCAGTACTACAAATGTTTTCACTTCTACCTGTACAATAAGCAGTAACATAATGTGAAATAAGGGTACTGGAGGTTAGCATAAATAGCAATATCAAATAATTTTAAAATTCAGCATATAAATATCATTTACTGTTAAAATCCAGTATCTCATGATATTACATGGTGTTATTAATGAATGAGTTGATTATAATGAATAATAACCAGTTCATACAATAAAGAGATTAAATATGTGCTTAAATAATACATCTGATTGTGAAGATGTATTTCTTTAGCAAGAAAATGCATCAGGCTTAGTACAAAATGGAATATCAGTGAGGGAAAATTGAGCTTTTGAAAGTCTTTTACAAAACAACATCTCAATTCCCGTAACTTCCAATGCTGGAATACATCTTGGTATACAGAAATTGTCATTTGATTGTTTCAGTCTCTGGAGAATCAACAAAAATATTCATTATGCTGCCCTTCCATTTTTGCTGTTGCTTCAGAGTCTACACTCGACCTTTCCGACAGAAGTCTATTAGATTCTTCAAGAGTATGACTAGTTAAGAATTCTTCATCCCCTGCTGCTTTGGCTATGGGTCCAGGAGAAAGACTTTCAAATGTCACATATGGGTCTTCAGTATTCTTTGGCTCTCTTCTAAGAAGCTTTTTGCAATGCCTTTTTAGTGCACCACAACAAACAACAAGGGTCAGTGGCACTGCTATGACACAAGCTACACTGATCACAACCACATTAATGAGTTTCTGGGTCCCACCAGCAGTAACAGCTTCATCAGTTGAAAAAATTGCACAATTTTCCTTTTTAGGAATCAGTCCTTTACCACATACACATGCAATATACTTTGTCTTTGGCTCTAATCCCTCAATTTTGATTATTGTCTTGCCTGGATCTCCAGTGATCTTATTCATATTTCTTTCTCCAAAAACAGCATAAAGAACATTGAATATGGTGGTATTTTTGCCATATGGGGACTTCCATGCAAGTGTAATACTATGTTCAGTATCCCCAATTACTTTTACAGAGCGAATCAGATTTTCCTGCTCCTGCTGATTAGAAGTGGGGTTAAGTGTACTCTTGTACCCGCCTGGATGCATCTCATTGACTGTAGCCATCTTAGGCATTGCATTGCTTTTACTCATATTAGATAGTTCAGCTTTCTTTTGGTTCCCAGCCTGGTCACTTTCTGGATCTTCATTACCATACATTTGATAGGACTGTACCTCTGTTGAAGATGTGGTTGAGGCAGGAATAATGTACTGAGTAAATAGTTTTTCATTGTAGGCTGCAGCTTCCAAGCCGTTTACTCCATTGCTCCATGTTGTTTTAAGAAGTGGCCGATTTGGATCTTCTGTTATGAGGTTGTCCGTTATAATTAGTGAAACATATGCATCTGTTGTTCCAAGAAAGTTCTTTGCTTTGCATATGTATTCTCCAGAATCAATATAGGAAACGGCAGGCAGGCCTAATACAGACCATCTCATTCCATCACCAGAAATTTCCTGATGCACTAAAAATAAATAAAAACAAAATAAAATATAAACAGAATTATTGTTACACATAATAAAAGTAACTATAACACAAATTTGATTTATTATACAGGACTTTGATATGTGGAAACACTTTTAAACAGTTCAGCTTTCTCTGATGTATTTATTTTGCTGTCCTAACCTAATTTGTTTTTGTAATTATGCATCATAATCTTCAAGTCAACATCCTCAGATAAAAACTACCATTGGTAGTTTGTTTGCAAAATGATAAATATTTTGAATTCTTTCTCATCAGGTCATGCTGGAGAGAGAGCTACATCTCTCAAAGACTGACACCTCCCTGGAACAAGCCCCCAAGTCACGTGAAACAGACCCCCTTCTATCCTGCTTCAAACGCAACCTAGTCAATGGATGGATGACCGCAAATTCACACCTGGGGTGGTGCCCATGTCCCTCCTGTACAGAGAAAGTTGGTATTAACTACCATAGACCCTTACCTCTGCAAACTTCATTCACCTAACCGTGGACAATTATGGCAACTCAGGATAAATATGGCTAGGCTTATAAGGGCTCTAGGGCTGTTAGCCTAGTAACCTTTTATGAACCTATGAATCTGTTTACTTATGTTGGGAGCATTGTTTCTTTGTTTCTTCTTACTGTATTAAGGGAACTTTGACTAAATACATGAGATGTGATTTTCAGATAGTGATAGAAGCTTTACCTTTTGCAGCCTGTAGAAACAGACATGACATTTCTCAGTTATTAATAGAGAAATCTTGGTACCAAAGTCCCCACTCCCCACTACCATTACCGTCATACAAAAAATGCTGCCACGTGTCACAGACAAAATGTGCAAATGCATTTAACAATACTGTTAGTAATGTGGACATGAGCAAAGCTTGCACAGACTGTGAGCAAGTGTGCAACTTGTGATATTTATTGAACAAGTGGAACATTTTTTCTGTCCCCAGTGTCTTTATTTAGGTACACTAATATAGGCAAAACAACCTCATTTGCAGTTCTATATAGTGTGTCACTTTATGAGTAGGTTTCAGTTAGAGGGCTTCTCTTTAAAAAATACATTTGCAAACAATATCATAAGCATTATCCATAACAAATAAGTGTAATGTTAACATGCCTGTTCATTATGTTTACAGTCACCAGACAAGGAGGAAATTAAATAAAGTTCCTAGACTTTATTTTCTGCTACTTAAAACAACTAATGTTCTTTGACTCATTCACAGGTGCACTCAATGAACGACTTAGTGACACTCATCATGGTAATTCAATGTACTGTCTGCTGTGTGACAATGCTAGTAATGTGCCAGTGTGTAACTAGGCATTTGTTGTTGTTTCAGTTTTTTTTATATTTTGTGGAGGTATGATTTTCTTAAAAACCCAAGGTTTGTCACTTCTTTGGAAATGCAGTCTTTTCCCGTGCTTTCAATGTTATATAAACACTGACCGTTGTGGAATAAAACATTGCAGGAACAAAACAAAAAGCAAGAGTTTCAAGTTTTTATTAAAATAATGTAACATTACTTAATTATTAAAATTAATATTATAGCAAAATCACATTTATATTGAAGCTATCGTGTATAGTCTGTCATTCACAAAGTTTAAATCATATGTTCATAAGCTCACTGCAATAGAAAATTCCTGCTGAGAATTTTAAGATAATGCTCCATTACATAAAACACCTTTTGAACAGTTGTCTGCTAATAAGAAATATGACAGATATATAGACAGTGCATCTAAACTAAGTCTATATGTTAATGAATCAATGGTGACTTATAACTACTGAATTAGTTTTTTGATAATCTGCTTGCTTTCCTCTGCAAAGACCATGGGTCTGAAAAGGCCCACGGCAGATGGTAGATGGGTTAACGAGATGGCACTAATTCAGGAAACTGAAGAGATATTACTGAACATCATGTGCATGTAGGTACAGGTATGGAGTGTGACAGCAATATTAATGCCTATTTAAAGATGCATTCAGGTCCTCTGAGAGGGATAAGGAGTCATCCATCAGTGGACTGAATGTCCTTCAGTTATACCCCTCAAACAGCAAAGACCTCCCACATTCCATTGCTCTACATCCCATAATCTGAAACCTAGGCCCAAGGAAAAATGAGGAGCAATTAAGTACATGGACAAGTGGGTGTTCACTGCAGCATTCTGGGATTCTCCTAATCAACATGGAGTGCAAGTCACAGACGTGGGGTGACCTGTACAGGGTAGGTGCACTGAATCTTGACAGCAAAGCAGCCTCCACGATGCAAAAACTAGAAAGCAACAAAGTGGTAGAAGACATACATAACTAGCTGCATTTTGTTTCCCACAGACCACATGCAGATGAGATCTTGACCATGCATAATATCCAGATCATTATTCAAAAGTGTGACCAGGTATGCCATGGTGTAAAAATTCACTTTGGTGAGGGGCAACATTTTGACAAATTCAAAGTAAGTAAGGGTCCATATAAATGAAACAACATGGTTATAAATGAGCTAGGAAATTAAGTAATTATGTCCACAGTAATATATGTTTGCTAATTACAAGTTGTCTAGGAAAAGGGTCCAGAATGAACATTTTAATATATCTGTTCAAAGGTATATACTATGATAATGACCTCTAGGGCCCTTATAGGCCATGTAACTCAAATGTGATCCTCAAATTTGATTTATATAGGGGTTGATTTACTGACTGCCTCTGTCCATCAAAGCAACAGGGGTGAATTTCTGATTACCCATCCATTGGTACACGTTGCACTTAAAGGGAGGTAAGGAGGAACTCTGCTTCAACTAAATGGGGAGCCGCCTGTTCCAGAGAATGAGAATTCCCTAGGAAACACATCTGTCTCTCTAACATGTCCTATTTATATCACAAGCAAAATTTAGGTCTTTTATTCAAGCAATTCTGATGCTGTTTGGTTTGCAGATGTCCACGATGTTCATCAAAACAGGGTCCAGGGATGCCTTGTACTCCAGGCAAAGATCAGCTCTCAGAAATCTGCATGATACCGAGTAAAGAGATGGGGCTTTTGAGGTGATCAACGTAGGATATTGTGTTTTCTCCCTGTGTTCCTTTTGTAAGGAATCATTGTGGACATTCCACATGCTTCATGTCTGGTCAGGTATATAGTGAAGGGGGCATTAGACTGTATGATAGGTCTGATGAGGGCTGAGTACAGTGGTACAATGACCTCTCTGGACTTGCATGCCTAGCTCTTGCTTATTAAGTTGACCAACATAGAAGGATTTTCTTACTACCTTGGACACATATCTACATGAGTTCCCTGTTTGCTGACTAATAAATCAACTTTTAGAGGAGTTTACTTTAGATGTAGTTACCTAGAGTGGACGACTTCCTAAAAGCTACTAATAATGCATTTCTTGGTATTGAGTTTTAAGCCATGGCTTTGGCAACAAGCATCTGTCTGTAGTAGACCTTCTCCAGAAGGGTATTCTCATCATGTGGGGATTCAATGACTGTCCCAGTCTGCAATAATCTGCAAACTTGGTTAGCCAGAGGCCTTTGACATCAGCTTTGATATCCGAGAAGTAGATGCCAAAGAGGAATGGGCCTGCCACAGAGCCCTGGGGGACTCCACTGGTTACTGGCCTCTTTGTGGAGGTGAACTCACTGATTCTAGCCTCCTGAGTCCTATCATTGAGCCAGGTAGTGATCCAGTTTGTTATAAAGGGGTTTATACCTAGTTCTGTAACTTTATTAACAATGCCTGAATGGGATATTGTATCAAATGCTTTAACCAGATCTAGGTAGGCAGTATGCAGTTTTCCCCCTCATCCACTGCCTTAGTGACTTTTTCAAAGTAGTCCACCAGATTCAGTAAGCATAAACTTCCTTTAACAAAGTCAGACTAGGACAGATCCAGTGTCTGGAGGTCTCTGAGGTCCTTGTTGAGAGTTTCCATGAGAATTCTTTCCATGGCTTTGCAAGTAAGACTAGTCAGAATAACAGACATGCAGTTTGCGGGATCTGTTGAAAGTCCTCCTTTATGAAGGGGATGACTGTCACAGTCCCGCATTCATGTGGCACAAATCCTGTTCTAAGACTATAGTTAAATAATGATCCCAGGGATCATTATAAGTCTTATTTTAGACTGTCCAGGAGGCATCCTGGAATGTTACTGGGGCCTAATGAGGCTGTGTTCTTGGCTTTAGTGATCACAGCCAGTACATACTCTCAAGTAGTAATCAGAAGGGTTGTGTTTGAAAGTATTTTTTGGGGGAGGATGGTTGAGGGTGAGAGGTGGGTAAAGTTGGAACTGAAGTTGTCCTCTAATAAATTCACTATATTGCCAGGCTCTGGGACTGTGGCACCATTAACCACCAGATCAGCACATTGCTGTTTGCTGCTCTTGAGGTTTCTAACATAGCTGAAAAAGATCTTATGGTTATCTCCTTCACCTGGGAAACTATCATAACCTAAACGTTGGTTTAGCTTAACCTAGTATGCTGTATTTTAATTAAAATATTTGCAAGAAAATCCAGTACTGTTCTTTTGGGAATGGGCAACAACATGAAAGTGGTTTACAATACAATTATGACATTTCCATTTTTACAATCCTGCTTCCATTTGTGCAGCTGTATCCTATTTATCAATGTGTACTTGCAGTGCAGCATTCCAATGTAGTCGTATAACTGTACCCATATACCATGGTTTTCAGTAGTACAGACTTATGATGCGATCATGTAATCATATTCATACATCATTGCAGCAGTGCAGTTCTGTCATTCTTACTATAACACTGTACCACAGTCAGGGTAATGCTGCTAGACTGGTACATGCACACAGGTATCGTCTGCAGGACTGAAGTCCCCAGTGCAGGATGGAGGTGACCATGCCATGATGCTGCTGTCCCAAGTTGCGAATGCATGAAGCACAGATTTCTATAAAGTAGGCCCATGCCATGCAGCTGATCTGGGGAAGTAGAAAAGACATCCGTGCATTGGGAGAGCTATTTGGCTCCATGCTAATAAACAAAATGTTTAAAATAAAGAGTAGTAGGACTAATAAAAATATAAGGAGATCACATCTCACCTGTCCCATTTAACTGCTGTCCATCGGCTCTTCTCCAGCTAAGCTCTGGAATTGGAACACCAGTGGTACCACATCGTAGCAGAACAGTGCTGCCCAGTGAAGTCTTCAGTTTGGTCACAGAAGTATAAACAACAGGACTTTGACATCTTCTTAACTCAACTTGACTAAATAAGGCTCCTGTGAGACTCGGAGGAGTTAAGCATCTTAATCGAGGTTCTATTAATGCTACAAAAGGTAAGTGAAGTTTTAGGAAGTATGCAAGTTCATACAGTCTGCAGTCACAATTCCAAGGATTATCTTGCAGACCTGTCAAGACAAAGGGTTACAAAAATCAGTTAAACAATATGCTACACTTGGCAAGACTTAAGGTCGAACAATGCTATATTGATTAACAATTTTATATGTAGTTTGCAGACTGCTGTGTTGCAAAAATATTATGGAGTTACTTTGATGAAAAAGATACACAAGTACAAAAACAAATGAATTACAGAATCTAAGAAGCAAAAAGCACTTAGACATTTCTACTAGAAGTGTTTGTGATGTTTCACCACATAATGAAAGTTTGTCTGTTATTCCGATACTGATATTTGTTTACAATTATTCGCATTTATTTGAAGCGTATATACATTTCTTAATTTTAAAATATATTTCTAGTTTTTGAACAGTCTTGCTGTTCTAGCCATACAAAAATTGTCATTAAAATGTTGGTATGGTAATATAATATTCTGTCCCATCTCTCAGCTTTTAATTCTTCTCTTTCCAATCACTTTATACAATCTATTAATTGTAAAAGCTCTGTGATCACTTATTAAACTCCCTCTTATACTTTGTAATGAACATCACATTATCTAACAATATTTATCTAATTGCTTCACTTATTTAGTCTTCATTTCAGTGATCAAGCTTCTTCACAACCTAGCTTTCTAAGGTTTCCCTGTAGACTGAATCTATAATGATCTTACTCTTAAACTTCCCTGTTTATGGTCAGTGTATTATATTTATACTTATTTCTGTATGATAATATATATATCATATATGATAATATATTTTATATGATAATTCTGCACATATGTTTATTTGCTCAAAGGTAAATACTAGGCTACCAGTCTGTAGACTATTGCAAGAGTAGCCAATAACCAGCAATCGGAATCAAACCCTGTGCCTTGGTTCTGTGAGGTAACGACTTTTAACTATTACACCAATATCATCCTGTGTCCGATTTGCTATTTTATAAAGTCTGTCTGTTTATTCAACTTCAATCATCTGTGTACTTTATGTTTCTCTTTTACCCAGGATATGGATGTAAAATGTTTTGGACCATTTTATCTAAACAGTTACTAAATTAAATTAAAATTTGCTGAAGTCCTAAAATATATTTTCTGCCTGTCATTGGCCTTGTGGACAACCTGGCCCTTTTTCTACCAGAGGGAATAGAATATAATTTCTCTTACGTTTCCATGAAGCTCAGAAGACTAGTAAAGTAGCAAGATGAGGATAACATAAAGCCAACAGATCTGCATAGGTTCATGGGTAGTTACTTGCCATGCAATCCATGAGAGCACTGAGGAATATTCTACTTCTTTTGGCTTTTCCCGGTTAGGGGTCACCAAAGTGGATCACCTGTCCGCTCATGATTGGCAGTGGAATTTTACAGTATCAGGTTGCCAGCCCGGCACCCAACCTTCCACAGAAGGCACTCATGCCTAGGGCCAATTTAGAGTGTCCAATCCACCTACAGCATGTCTTTGGTATGTGGCAGGAAACCGGAGCACCCGGAGGAAACCCACATGACCACAAGGAGGACATGCAGACTCCACACAAAAGGCACCCCAGCTGAGGATCTTGCTGTGAGGCAGCAGCTCAATTTTCTCAAGTGCCCCAGAGCATTGACTAGTTAAGTGACTTACTCAAAATCACACTGTAGGCTAGTGGAGACTGAAGAAATCAAACCCTGGACTACAGGAAGTATGTTGTAGATGCCATTGACTTAACATTCTATGCTAACTCCTTCCTCCAAGTTGAAGGCTTCAGCACTACAAGCTACTTAAACAGTGTGAAGACCAATAATCACCAAAGCAAAAAGATTAAATGTAGTAACATAATTACAAATCTAGCAGCCATTATAAACTTTGGAAATTTATGAATGATCTGTTGAAAGTAGTAAAACAGTGCCAGCCAAGACCAGTAAACATAGTTATTTTTCTCTCTGTCATACTTGTGATACTGTGACTGTTTTACTTCACATGTGGGCAACAATGACATGGACATAGTTTGAATTTGACCTTTAGTTCTTCTGTCCTCTATCAACAACAGATTGTCTTAACCCTGACAAAAAGCTTAATTTTCATATTAAATTTTCTTGTACTTAGAAGGTCTGAAAAGCTGCCTCTCACCTCTGTGCCTCCAGCATGTCTCCTCAATATCCTCCCTGTAAAACGTCCTCCAGCATGTCTCCTCAATATCCCCCTGTAAAAGGTGAACAGGCTCCACCTCATCATTCCACTTCCATGCATACCAGCTCCTGCAGGTGTATGAGGCTACTCTCAAACTTGAAGTGCCTAGGCTGCACTCAGGCCTTTATCCGTATACTCAGACAGCCTATTGCCTGTAATACATTTCTAGAATGTATTAAACTCAGAATTTTTTTCTTCACAATTAGATTTGTGTATGTGCAGTGGTATATATTATATTATATTACATCTGATGGCACAACAACAGAACAAACATATCTAGCTTTCTTTAAATGCAATCAACATTCTACCATCCCTGCTTTCTTGTCTTCTTCCTCCCCTTTTCTCCTTCTGAATGATGATGTGTCTTTTCTCTCTAGCACCCATTATGGCAGTCTGTCCTATGGATTCACAATTTTCTCCATGAAAAGTGATTTTGTAGATACAAAGAGTAGTTGGTCTCTACAATAGGTGACCTCTGCCTGTTCCTCTCTCTGCTGTCCTTATTGGACAGGATGATCAAATCCTTTCAGATCTTCCAGAAATGATCTTATGCACCAAAATCAAGTCCCTTTCTGTCTCTTTTGGGCTCATGTAAGAATATTTCTAGCTCCTCTAGTCTCTGGAATTTTCA
The DNA here is from genome assembly GCF_019279795.1 of Protopterus annectens. Classification (NCBI taxonomy): domain Eukaryota; kingdom Metazoa; phylum Chordata; order Ceratodontiformes; family Protopteridae; genus Protopterus; species Protopterus annectens. The sequence continues at coordinate 780,340,285 of NC_056748.1, read as the reverse complement.
TTTCTCCCCAGTCCCATATCGGCATCTAGTGGTTCTCCTTTGGACTTATTTCTTCAACCTGATATTCTCCTTATTGTACAGCCTCAAGACTGTATGCCATATTCAAGATGTGGATTGACTAGGCCACAGTATAGTACAAGTACTGCCTCTTTGCTTATGAGGTTTATACCCATGAGGATACACCTTAGAAATCTGTTAGATACTACTGCAGTCCTAACACTCTGTTCCTGGTGTTCCAGTCCAGGTGCGGTAAACAGTCCAAAACACTTTACCTGCACCACTGCCAACAGTTCCACTGTGATACTTCACAGCAGTGTTGTTGTGACTAGTTGCAGTATGTTGCATTTATCTGCACTGTACATTGTCACTTTTCAGACCACCACATCATCTTTTTCCTGTCCTTCCTTAGACTCTTTCCACATCCTGTACTGTTGCCATTAAATGAGTGTTATCCTTGAAAAGGCTCATTTTGGTCTCTTTCCTCACATTTATGTCTGAATTGGACATATTTACAAATAGGAGATCCATAACTGATCCCAATTGCAGTACATTCAAATTTAGTTCATAAACCAGATTGCTAACCCCCTTAATAACTTCCTTTAACTTACTAATATCAATCTCAGTATATGTATCCATGTCATTTTATAATCCATTTATAGCATCAGAATAAAATACTTTGTCCATCACAACTATTGCACTAACTCTTATCGGCATTTTTAATAACAGTATCTTGGTAATGGATTAGAGAGTCAAGTGCCATTTTTTCAGATGCAAATAAGTTGTATTAACTTTTCTGTTAGTATAACTGGTCCATAAATAAGGAGTCATTTTCATACAAAAAAGTATGATAAAGTGTGATAAGAGACTTTGGGACACAGGTGGACAGTAGTCTATCCTTTGATAATCACCACAGTAGTCAGGATCAGGAAATCCTTCTACATGGCACACTTCATCACAAAAGGTTTCTCATCCAGGAAAAAAGAGGTCATTGTCCCTCTCTACTCGTCACTCATTAGACCCATTATAGAATACAGCTCCCCTTTTGGTATGTACTTCACAAGACATCTACAACAACTGGAAAGGCCGCAGAAATACTTCACAAAGAGGATTACCAGCCTCAAACAGATGCCCTACGCAGACCGTCTCAAAAAACTCCAGCTTTACTTTCTCGCATATCGCCTACTCAGACGTGATCTCTGCTTAACATACAAAGCTATGTCAAACCCAGAGCTGTTGGACATGCTCCACTTAAGGAAATCCCAATCCCTCTGAACTACACGCTCTAGGGACCTAAACCTTGTCACCACAATAAACAGAACATGCTAGAGGGATAGATTCCTGTCCCAGAGACTTCCCATACTCTGGAACAAACTACCTATCTATATCAAACAAAGCTCCTCATTAGCACTCTTCAAGAAAAATCTTGATGATTGGATGGGAGATAGGAAATTCACCCCAGGGATTACTTCTGTGGCTCTGCCCGACAGGGGCACAGGAAAATAATTTTCTTGGGTGGCGAAAGCCAGGGTACCTTTTTTGGCTAGGCTTATATTGCCCCTAGGGTCAATAGCATAGGACCTACCTATGAAATAAGCATTTTGAAAAGCTTGTATAGTGTTTATTCTTAACTGGAATACTACTAATTGTTTTTTTAAATGAATCATAGTTCACTGTACTTTCCAGAAAAATCTACTTCAAATTAAGTTGTCGAATGAACAACTTTAACTGCATTAAGCATTCTGAAAGATCATCATTAGCAGCTGTTATAAATGTCATAGCTTTACTTAGTACTGAAAGTTCAGTATTAGAGATGCGATAGCTAGAAATGTTATCAACTACTTTATGTGGTAATTTGTGAACGTCATGTCATCGGACCTTGTTGTCCTCTTACTATTCCATTTTCTTCTCCTGCTCATGCTTCTTGGTTGTCTCCTGGACAGAGGTGCCTTCTTCAATAAAGTGGGAAAGTCCTAAAGATCCAAAGCTGTGATTAAATTTGCATCTACTGCTACAGCTGGGTTCCAAACTTGGAATCTCCAAAAGCGTGTGACCATGCAGCTTAGTAGACTAATACTTTTAAAACAAAAAATGCCCACATAGTGCAACAGTCTCAGGTGACTACCAATATTCCATTTAAAACATTTGATCATTACTAAAACACTGCAAGCCAATGTAAGTCACAAACGATGCACTTTAATATAAATCTCAAACAAATCCCAGGCCAACAAACTAAAACGTAATTGATCTGGGAGTGAATACATTAGTGATAAATTAATAGTGAATGATGTTCAACATTAAACCAAGGTCTAAAAAGTTCATATTCACTACACCAAATAATTTTGTATGCATATATAAAATAACAACAGTTACACATAAAATAAATGTATATAGCTTGAAGTGTTTAAAACATCCTAGACAACATTCTATATAAATGTTAGTAATAGTAAAAGCTTATAGTCTAGTAAATAATTTTAACAGCTGGAACTACTGAAATTTGTTCATTAAGACCAGGAGGGTTTGAAGCATTGAGCTTTAACTGCCAACTGCATTAAGCTTCAATTGTTTTCTTGGCTTGGGGTTGGAGGGAACAAAGCATATGACTTGTTTAATTTAATATATAATTTGAGCTTTATGGCTGATTGGGGTTCTTATGAAGTCCTAGAATGTTTTAAGGATGAAAGTGCTTAATCTTATGATCTGCTTTGTTCAAGATTTGTATTAAAGTATATTGTTTGTGACTTACATTGATTTGTGGCATTTTAATAATTGAATTGTTTTAAATGGAATATTGGCAGTTGTCTGAGGCTGTTGCACAATGTTGGCTGTTTTATTTTAAAAGCGTTGGTCTACTAAGCTGCACAGCCACACGTTTTTGCAGATTCCCGGATTGTATGTGATTTGAGCATGACAGTGTTTCCCCGGCGGCTTTCTACCATGGATTCTCCTATCCACTGCATTCTATCTACACTGCCTAGTAGTTCAATGACAGCAGTGAGTTATGAAAAAGATTTCCCATTACAGGGGAATCTTACTCAATTAATAGCAATGTTGGTGCAACAATATCTCCACTTGAATACTTTGGAGAAAATGGTTTCTCAAACTTCCCCCTCCAGTTGGAGTGGTACATCCCAGGGTACGTAAGAGGATCTAAGAAGTATTTTTCTTTTAAGCTAGATGGGAACTGGGTAGTGGTTGCAAATGTGAATGAAACAACTGGAAGAGTTAGTTTACGGAATGAGTCTGAAATTTCTAAAGAACAATTCAAAAACCTTAATGACTGGTTCCACCAAGATCTTGAATTTAATAACTGCAATTCTGACAAGAGAACATTTATTCAGGAAGGGAACTTGGCAACGCAGATTGAAACATTAGAAAAAAGACATAAAGGTACATAATTTACAGCTGGATAACTGGTTTCTTGCAAAACGTTTGAATGCCAGAAGAGAGCCAAAATGACTGAGACTGTTTAGATTTCCTGGCAACAGTAAAGAATAAAATTTACTTATTTCAGTGTTTGACTGATATGGTTTTGAGTTGATGAGATTTATTATTAAGTGGAACACTTCACAGATCAATAACTTATTTGAAGAAATTAAAAGACTTAATAATATTATACACAAAGACTTGTTATCTGATTATAAGGACAAATACAATCAAATGTTTCCTAGAATTGATCACAAATATAAACTGATTATAGAGATGAAAAAGTTGTTGAAGGAATATAATGATTATAGGAACAGGAGATCATATTGTTATTTAAAAAATGCTCAGATATTTGAAGGGGACACAACACATATTAACACACAAGCAGGAGATCGACGTTAATGTAGTACATGAAGTTAACTCTGAACAGGTTCCCCAGTCATTTTCTTCTGAGTTGGATGTGGATAATAGTGAAGAATTGCCACCTCTTCCCTGTAAGTTAGAAAGTTTATCTAATGAACACCAAGTTGATTTTTTTTCAGAAGTTCCCCCTTTACACTCACTAAACTCAATTGGGGGGACCAAAAACTGGGGGAGAGGAAAATCAAGAAGAAAATACAATTAAAAGAAAAGCACTCCGACTCAGATGGACAGACTGAAATAAAAATTACAAGAGGAGGAAAATTATTAGTTTTAAAGGGTGCAATGCATTTAATTACACCAATTAGGAAATTACTGGTGGACATTTTTTCACTCTTTAATAAAGGTTTTAAATTTGTCACCAATAGACCAGTACAGATTCCTGATTTAATAATGTAACTGAAAATATTTACTCAGAAAATTAATCTTTCTATAAAATTCCATGAGGAAAAAAGGGGAACAATTTAAATAAAGACACATGTAAAAATCAAAGTACTTTTAATCCACCTCTAAACACAACAGCTACTTTTGAAAAATGGTGCAAAAGAGATTTTTATGAATTAAATAAATCTAGAGCTTACACTGGAACTTTAATAAGGAAGACAGGGAGATTTTGAAATCTCTGTGTAGTAATAGCCAATGCAGAGTAATGAAACCCTACAATGGTGAGGAAGTGGTATTGATGGACAAGACTGATTATTTAAGTAAAATTTTCAATGTATTACAGGACACTAACATATACATGATAGTGTCAAAAAATGAAATTTGTATAGCTTATAGGAAAATTGATTTATTTTTAAAGGATTCTCTCATACAGGGGATTATATCCTTTGAAATTTACAACCTCTTACTGTTGAAAAATCTACTGACACCAGCCTTATTTGAAATTCCTAAAGTTCATAAGGACTACTTGGATCCCCCCTATAGATTGACTGTAGCAGCACAGGGCTTAAAAAACTTACCCAGTAGCTATCTTTGTGTAGTAAATTTATTTTTGAGTAAACCCCATGAAATAGGACTTGAGTTCTTCCACTCAGCATTACTTGAGCTCACTGAACGTGATTATTATGGAGTTAATTCTTTATAATAACTACATCTACTTTTAAGGAGAATATTTTAGGCAGATACAGTGGGTGGCAATGGGCAAAGTGTGTGCCCCATTATATGCTAATTTACTCATGTATATGTGGGAGAAGAAATTCATTCTAAATTCCATATACAGTGACAGTTGGAAAATGTATCCAAGTTACCTGGATGCCATCTTTATTATTTGGATTAATGTTGAGACACACATTACTGAATTTATAAATTACATAAATAGTACTACAGATCTCTTAAGGTCTGCTTATCAACACAGTTTAAAAAATAACTATTTAGATGTCACTATCTTTTTGAATAAAAACTTTAAAAGTTTTGAATCAACTATCTACAGAAAAGAAACCTTTTCCAACACCTATCTGGATTTTTGAACTGCCACCCCCCCACACACACTATAAGAGAAATGTCTCTAACGAACAACTAGTGAGGGCAACTAGAATGTGCTCCAATGCTGATTTATTTCAAATGAATTGGAAAATAAAAATACTGGCGTGTTCTTGGTAAGAGGCTATCTCTCACTTGCTTCAAAAAAATAGGGGATGAAATGTTAACAGTATGGGGAATAAAATTCAAGGCCTTATTGGGACTGGAGAAAGGTATAGAAAAAAGACTGAGTATATAAAATGTAATTAGTGAAAAGCTGTTTCAGTAATTCTCTGGTTATTAAGTTCAAAAACAACAACAAACAGGTTCAGAACATTGTGTATAACAATTGAAAATAGACTGGTTTATTTAAACTAGTAGGGGCAAAATTACTTTTTACCTGAAAGACTGGGAGAAACCTTATAGGATTATTAGAAAAAGGAGATAGATGCTATAGTAATTCTCTTGTATCAGGCACCCATAGTTGTGGAGCATGTAATCAATGTCCCTTTATATTATAAAAAAAACTGGATTAGTTTAATTGGTAGTCACCTGAGGCCATTGCACTATGTGGGACTTTTTGTTTTAAAAGTCTGGGTTCCAAACTGCTGATACCACCACTAAATATTTGATAGGTTCTTGTGCTACAGCAGTTTCATTTTCATGTGGACTAATGTGTTCAGAGTCATTAACTGTATTTCTATATTCTGACTTAAACAAAGAGAAGACATTACCACTTTTAAAGTCTTCCATATCCATTTTAAGTTTGCATTTCTTAAAGATAATCAAATGTTGCTCAAATGCTACTATCCATTTTATAGTCACATCATAGTCAATACGAACAAAATGAAAATGTTCACATATTGTGAACTCTGATTGGAGACCTTGATTTGCTGTTTCAAGTTATTTTCAGTTGGTTCGAAAAACGTATTCATTAAAGGCAAATAGTCTCTGCTTGCCTTCATATTCAACAATTGCCATTTCCTTAATAGTTGTGGAGGTAAATTTCCATATGTTGGCATTTTTTAAATCTGTAATCCAAACTGAACCAAGTTCATCTTTAAATATGCATCAAAACTCAGCCTCTACCACTGAAATTCCTTTAAGGACTGCAACTTGTTCTCCAGTTGTTTAAATCTTGCAATGGTATTAGTCATGTTAATGGTAGTTTTGTATTACATCCACTCCACTTAATGGATTTTCTTTGACCTCCAGTAATTGTAGCAGTTTATGAGAGCAGAAGAAGGAATGATATAGTTAACAACATGGAAAGTGCCAAATATTACTGGATCAAGTAATGAGAGAGGATATGTAAACAAAGTTAGTATTATACCTGTGTTAAAACAGAAATCATTGCACTAAATGGATGATTGCATATAATTAATTTTGTTGAAATGCATTTTATATGGGATGGATTTTGATTAATACTGCATATTTGATTAGGCTTTGGGACTAATAAGTTTTATTTTACGTACCAATGATGAGAACAGGATGATGTCATGTGATGTATATAACTGTTTTAAAGGGCAGCACATACATGTTTTAAAAGCTTTACCTGATGAAGCGTGTATGTGAAAGCTATAAGCCTGTTTGTTTTACTAACGTCTATTGCATTCCTCCTTGGTGATTTGATTTCACTTGTACTTTGTAGGAGTTCTTAGTCAAAAAGTTCTACTGCATTCTTCAGAAATAAGTTCAATGCTACATTAATTCGGAACAGTTGTCCTCTAAAATTAGAAGGGTTGCAGTACTTGCAAAATGTCCAAATTGGTTTCCTGGAAGAAATTACTCTTGGCAATTTTTCAAAGAGCACTGTCTGCAATGGGTAGGATTCTCTTTGCAGTTATGACAGCAAAACATTTTTGCTTGTATGATTTCCTTTAGAACTCACATTTTAAATGTCAGTTTCCTGCTTTACAGAATCACTCTTCTATAGAAAATATTATGCAGAATAACATAACATAGCACAGAAGTTAAGCTCTGCCAGTGTTTGAAATCAGCAGTTTTGGTTCCCTAGGCTTGTTTGTGTACCTAAAAATAGCAAAAAAAAAATGCTGATTTTTTTTTTTACATCTCTGCAACGTCTTTAGTAAAATAAACAGTGACAGAGTTTTGTAAAGTTATCCCACAATTGACTTTGTACATTCACCAAACTATATGTAAACATACACCAATCGAATTGTTTGGTCTAGAACCTACAGCCAACTTCTCAAGTTGTTCTAGCAGCCTCTATTGCCAGGGTGTATCACATTCCTTTACTTAAAGATAAATAAACTTTATCCAGCCATCCCCTATAGAGTGCTTCAGCTTTCTGCTCATTGCCTTTTCACCTTTCATTCAGAAGGCAGCGAGTAGATAGCATAGTGGACAGCTGTGGACTGCTACAGAGGATCAGTCATGGTAACATGAGCTACGTATTTTGCTCATTTTAAAAGTTGTCTTTGCTTTCTGGCTGTTGCGGGGGTGTAAAATATAGTTGAAACTGTCCCTGACATTGTCTCATGTTTTCATCGGTGCCTTTAAAAGTTTCCCTTTTACTGTTTGATCATTGTTAAAATCTGCTTTCACAGGACTAGTGTGTATTCCTATGACATTTGTTGGGATTTTCAGTATCTGACTGTGAAACAAAACTAAAACTGTCCTTGATTTAACAGAATTCTCCTGACTTTGCCTTATATTTTGGTCTGTGCCTCATAAAATTTGTGTTCCCATGGAAATCATTCAAGACTGCAGGTAATAAATGGGGGATGGGCTGCCTGGGGATGAAAACAACATACTCTCTAGTTGTTTGCTCATTCCAGATTTTATTTAAATCATGGTTGTCTTGTCTTAAGAGAAGGTGGTAACTGTTTCCTTAGTGTGCTTAAATCATCTAACTAGTGCATCTCATTATGTGTGTATTTGTATGAAATATAGTGGAATATTTAATATCTGATGAATGCGGGATAGGAAATTGAAATTGTCCCTGATTTCTCAGCATGTCACTAGCTTTGCTTTATATATTTTTTTGAATGTGCCTCATAAAATGTGCGGTTTGGGGGCAAACCACTGAGAAATACTCACAGCAAATGGGGTGAGGGAGACTAGCTTTGGATGAAAATAACTTACCCTCTTATTGTTTGTTAATTTTCAAGTCTAGCTATACAGTACTACTAAACATTTGAATGGAATACATTGGAATATTTATTTTCTTACAAATATTTGTGTAAAGCAAAGTTGAAACAGTCATTGATTTCATAGAATGTCACTAATTTTGCCTTATGGTTTTGGTCATGTATCATAAAATTTGAAGTTTTTTTGGCAAATAATTTAGGATTGTAGTCACTAAATGATGACAGACATTTGCTTTTCCAGACATCATATCCCTAAGAAAATGCATGACATTCCAGATACTGCTTTTCTAACAAATTACTACTTATACAAGACCAATATTAAAAGAACGCTTTTGCTAAAGAATTTTTGTCACTCATTTTATGTGTTTGTCCCTGATTCTTGAAATCAGGTTGAAAGATATTTTAGCAAAGTCAGATGAGGTTTAAGTGAATTAAATGAGATGAGAGAACTGATCACAAATTTTTCATTCTAAGCTTGGGTAGGAGAAGAGAGATGCATATTTCAGCAAAAAAAACAAGATAATAAAGAGATTACATGGTAGTTGTATCTTGCTCAACAAAGTGGCAATAACTGTGCTGGGTGGGAGTGGGGGCAGTTTGTGTATGAAAGCAACTTACCATCTGGTTGTTTGATCAGTTATCCATCTGGTTTTGCTGTATTAATGAACAGTTCTGTGAAATAAGTTGGAATACTTGTGGCTATTGTTTAGGTCAAACAAAACTGACATTAAATAGATTTAGACCGTTCCTGATTTCACAGAATGCACCAGATTTTGCAAATATTTCTGGTCTGCAACTCATTAAAATTTATGGCTTCTAGAAAATCACTGAGGATAATAGTCTTTAAATAATGAAATAGATTTAAGATTTAGGCTTCACATCCTTCAGAAAATGGATGATAATGCAAAAAATTTATTCTAGCTACATTCTAAGAATATGACAAATATATAAATCTCTCCCTGATTCTGGGTCTTTGCCTCTTATTATTTTTGATGTGCCCTCAATTCCTGTGTTAAGAAGTTGAAAAACATTAGCTTATAACACACTCATATAAGGTGTATAGTAATGGCAAAATGGCTATAATAGCTGGCTGGGGATATCTGTGGATGGAAGTAACTTATTGTCATGTTTACTCAGTTTACACAGTCTGGTTTTGCAGGACTTGTGTGCATTTGTGTGAAATGTTTTATTTTTACAATTGTCAGAAATCTGAGGTATACACAGCCAACAATGGGGCTGTAATTACTCTGTGAATGAGAACGAATGACTTTGGCTGACATGATAGGGTTAAACAGTGAAAAATATGACTTTGCAGGACTAGTATGCATTTGTGTAACGCAGGATGGAATACTTTACTATGGCAATTTTTCATCACAATCAGAAATGTGAGATGTATACAGTAATTGTGTGCAACTAACAGATACAAACACCTGTAGAGTATAATGATAGCAGTTTAAATGGACTTACAACAGAGGTAAATTCAAAAGAACGTGAGCATTTATATGTGGTCCACAAACGTGTGTGTGTGTGGGTCCATGTTCCAAGTTGCACTTAATCTACTACTGACCATGAGTTAGGTGAGGCAGAAGTCAAAAAAACTACTCATATGTGCTAATCCTAATCCTACAAATCAATTAAAAAAAAACTTGGGCTCAAATGAAGTCCAATGAATGTGTGTGTGTGTGTGTGTGTGTGTGTGTGTGTGTGTGTGTGTGTGTGTGTGTGTGTGTGTGTGTGTGTGTGTGTGTGTGTGTGTTTGTCTGCATAGGTGGTCTCATGGAGGTGGGTAGGTAGGGAATTGAGAGTATGGACATGCTCTTGTATGTGGGTGAATGGGCAAGTGTGTCCTTAAGTCTGATCAGATTCTTTTTGGGGATTTGATTAATGCTAGGTGGAAAGGTGTGTGTGTGCAACTCTCTCTTAGTTTGAGTGAGTATGTGCATGTCTGCAATTGCATGAATGTAATACAGTGACTGCATATAGGTGTGTGTGTGTGTCCA
>NC_056748.1:780304868-780324868 GCF_019279795.1 Protopterus annectens | reverse complement strand
TTGAAAACTTCATAATGCTCTGCATCCATACTAAAAGCAAATAAATGAAGATAAAAAACCGGGTCTATATTAGAACATCAAAGTTTCACAACTTCGAATGTTCTAATATTGACCCCTATTCAGCGAACGCTGAAAATAGCGAAGTTGCAGAAAAACAATTTTTTTCCTAGGAAAAGAATTTGGTTGTCCGTTTCTGTCGCTTCACTATTTTCAGCGCTGTGGTGGAACATTATGGGTCGGGTTCAGGTAAGTGTGCGATTGTGTGGATGTGAGGGTTAGGGCGGGTTAGGTGAGTTAGGGTTAGGGTGCGGGTCAGGTAAGTGTGCGATTGTGTGGACATGAGGGTTAGGGTGTGGGTGAGTGTGCGATAGTGACAGACCTTAGGGTTAGGGTTTGGGTTAAGACAAGTGGATAGTGGTGTATGTAGAGTTTAGTGTAGGGTTAGATGTAAGATTTTAGGTGTATGTGTGTGGATTGCTGTTTGTTTGGTGTGCTTGTGTTGTGTGTATGTGTTTCGAAACAGCAAATTTTTTCCCTAGGAAAAAATTTGCTGTTCTGAATGTTCGATGTTGTCAGCGTTCGCTGAATATGGGTTGATATTAGAACATTCAAAGTTCTGAAACTTCGATGTTCTAATATAGGCCCTAAAAACATACTATAACAACATTCAGAACAATAATAAACACAACCCTGAAAAATTCTGGTCGGCCATTAAATAAATCTTATATCCCAACCAAAAATTCATCCCTAACCTCCCTCTCCCAATGACACACCACTCAAAACTGCAACAGACTTCAATTCTTATTTCATAGATAGTATAGCATACTTAACCAAGGATTTTCCAACATCTAATCCAAAAACAGCACAACAGCCACATATCACCACATCAACTTTCGCCTTCAAACCTGTGCTCAATTCCTATATATAATTACTCTTAAACATAAACCTGCTGTACTTCAGAGGATGACCTTCTGAGCAAGTATAGCACTACATATCCTGTCTCAATCCTTATAAATAGGTTGGTCCAGGAATCCATTGTTCCCTTTCTCTGGAAAAAAATAGGTCAGTCCAGGAATCCATTGTTCCCTTTCTCTGGAAAAAAACACCCATTATCCCACACAAATGAGGAACTATAATAGACATCATTAACTTCAGACTTATAGAAATCTTATCCCCCTACTCCAAAATACTTGACAAATGTATTCAAAATCATTTTCTAAACTATCTCCTACAGGAAGAACTCCTATCCCCTATACAACACTGCTTCTGTCCCTCCCATAGTAGTAACACTGCACTTCTAACCTTAATATATGCTGTCAATAAAGCTAGAGATAATGGCAAACTAGTCTCCTCCTTATTTCTATACAAATGTCCTCACTAGGTCCATCTCAGACCACCCTTCTGTGGCTCAAAATCTTCTTCTCCAATAGGTATCAGCCAGTAAAATGGCACTCCACTGTCTCTCCTTACCTCTCAATCACCACCAGTATACCACAAGGCTCTGCCCCTGGTCCCCTCCTTTTTATCATTCTCACCAACATCCTCCATGCATCTACACTCATATGCACATCTACAAAAAAATTACTCAGGAAGCTTAACAGCCAATGAAACATGGTTTTCAAACTCTCAACTTATGGTCAGCCCCTCCCCCCACCCCAAAAAAAAGAAATACTATTTTTCATGCCAAATGTCCCTCTCTCATGAAAAAAAATAAAATAAAATCTTCTCTCTCTTAATAATACAACCATTGAAGTTAATTTTCATAACAAAGTATTTGGGATGATAGTGGACGATAATCTTAACTTTGACCTGCATACACAAAATTACATTAAAAAGTCTCCAAAAAGTGGGAATGCTTTACAGTGCCAAAAACTTTCTCACCTATGCATCTAAAACTAAACCTGTCACTACTTACGTATTTCACTAACTACTTTATGGCACTCCCATTCTTACTAACCTCTAGCCATCACAAAATGCAAAACTTGAACAATGCTATAATAAAGTTACTCAATTTGCAGCAAATACCCCTCTCAGATCCCACCACTGTATAGCACTAAAAGTCTAAACTGGGTAGAACTACTCAATCAACTAACACATACACAGCTTCTTACCACCTAGAAAATTATCCAGTATCCATCCACCTGTCCAGCACTAAATACAGTTCTACACAACTATGTTCCCACTCAATCATTATAGTCCAAAGGCCAAAATCGCCTCTCTGTCCACAAACCTATCAAATATGCTGGGCATGGTTTGTACTTGTATCATGTTGCTGAGGCCTGAAACTCCTTACCTGCATCCATTCGGTCAATGTCTTCCCTCCAGTACTTCAAAACCACTCTGACATATGTCCTAGCCAAAATCTCTCTCTGTTCATGTTCAATCCCACGATAAACTATACCCTTAAATATCAGCTACTATCTATTCATACCTTACACCTCTTTACTTCTCCTACTTCTCTCACTTCCTTATGTCAATCAATCTCTCCCCTGACTCTCTTTCTAAATATGCCATAACCCTGTTCTTTCTCTCATTTCATATTGTAATTCCTGTTGGGGCATGGCTTGGATGACAGAATGAAAGCAGTAGAATTCTTAGTCTCTGCAGTGCTCAACCTCCTTTGACAGGAATTCTTGTCCAGTTTCACCAATAACTACCTGAAATCAACAAATCTAGATTCTGGAAGTCTTAATCTAAATGTTGGTGTAATTTTTTAAATAAAAATGTTCCTATTTTCCTGTCAAACTCTCCAGAAGATGAGAAATGAAACTGCATCCATAAAGGAAAATGAGCAAATCCAAGTTCTCCCAGCAAGAAAATTCAATGAAGATAGAAATACAGGCAATATTTACCACTGTTTAAGATTTGGTGATAAAAATAAAAAAACTAAACCTAAACGTGGACAATATAAAGGAAGATATTACCAAATAGACTTACTGAATGATGTCCTCAAACAACAAACTGCCCATACTGCTGCACTTGAAGATTCTGTAACAGATACAGACTGCAGGTTAACAGAAAGAAAGAAAGAGAAACGCAGACTTTCTACATCAAGAAAATAGCAGCCACTGAGAAGATAGATGATATGGAAAACAGAGCCAGGAGAAAAAATATAAGAATCTATGGCATCCTGGAGCAGATGGAAGGGGATAATATGATTAACTTCCTGGCTTCTTGGATTCCTAAAACCTTAAACCTGCCAGAAGCATTATCTTTCAGGACTGAGAGAGCACACAGATCTTTAACCACAATTCCATGAGCCAGTAAAACATCCATCCTAGATCCATTATTGTAAAATTTATTTCCATGCAAGACAAAGACCTTGATTTAAGAACTGCCTGGTCACTTGCTTCACTGAAATTCATCAGATTTGGCAATGACTTTTCATCCCTTGTAATGTCCAAAAGAAAAGTATGTGTTCTGTTAATAAACTCGTTGAAGGAGGAAGAAATCAAAGCATGTCATATTTCCTGCAAGAATAAGACCATCTCTGCCAGAGGGAAGGAAAAAGTTCAACACCCTTGAAGAAGCATCCACATTTGTCCAAAGAATCTTTTAAGTCATCTTGAACCCATGGATTCTTCAGTGAATTTAAAAAGACAAGCATCAAAAACGAATGAAAACTAAAAGAAAAATCTAGAGACAAGTAAACACAGTTAATTTTCCATTTCCTCTGAGATTATTTCTCCTTTTAATTAATGTGGAACCACATACAGAAGGCAATGTAACTTTCTTTTTTCCTGTTATCTTACTCACAACAATGCTAACTTTTCAAACAATGCACATTACTCAACTAGTTCTAATAGGTTTAAGACTTTTATGTAACTTCTTATTTATTTCAGCTTTTCATGGTTAGGGGTCGCAACAGCGGATCACCTCTCTGCTCATGATTGGCAGTAGAGTTTTGCATGTCAAGTTGCCAGCCCTGCGCCCAACCTTCCACAAAAGGCACACACACACACACTCACACCTAGGGCCAATTTCGCATGTCCAATCCACCTACAGCATGTCTTTGGGATGTGGGAGGAAACCGGAGCACCCGGAGGAAACCCACGTGACCACAGGGAGGACATGCAGACTCCACACAGAAGGCACCTTGATCGAACCAGTAGGGTGAACAGACTCTTCTCATTTTATATGTTTCTAATGCATTTACTGTTTCTCTTCTACTTAATATTCTTCTTCAGTGGTTAAGAATTGTCACTAGATGTCATGAGAGAGTAAGTTTGTGGCTTCTATGAGGAAAATAGCAAACCTGGATTTAGTTTGTAGGATCATAGGCGGTTACTAGACTATTGGCCCTGAGTGTCTTACAAGCCTAGCCAAGAGTTTAGCCCATGTTTAGACAAGTCAGCACCCAAAGGCCCTGTGCATCAGGTACACAGGTGGAATCCCAGAGGTGTATTTTCTGTTTCCCATCCAGTTATCCAGGTTGTGCTTGAAATGATATAATGAGATACTCTGCTCGATGTGGAGAAGGAGTCTGTCCACAGAAGGGGGAGTCTCTGGGATGCAATCTGTCGCACCAAAAAGTCCTACTAATATCACAGACCAGGTTGAGGTTGCGTGTATGGGTTACTTGAGTGGAGCTTGACTTGCAGATATGCAGCAGTCCCATCAAGGCGGGGTCTGAGATTGCTTTGTATGCCAGACAGAGGTCACCTCTGTGGAGTCTGTATGAGACTGAGTAGAGGGACAAAGCTTTTAGTCTATCTGTGAAGGGTAGATGTTTGAGGCCCTGGATTCTCTGGGTGAGGAACCTCTGTGGTCTCTCCAGCTGCTGCATGTGCTTTGTGAGGTACATGCTGAAAGGGGCATTGTACTCAATAATGGATCTTATAAGGGAAGAATACAGGGATGTTATGATCTCCTTTTCCCCTGGATGAGATACCCTTACTAATGAGGTGGGCCATGTAGAAAGCTTTCCGTGCGACGGAGGCAACAAAATGGTCAGAAGTCAGTTTGTTATCAACCTGGGTGCCCAAGTCCCTCTAGACTGATTGCATACTTAGGACCTTGTTTTTAATGACATAATTTGTGGGGACTTCACTGTCCCCAATGGGGATGATGATGCATTTTCTGGCACCAGTCATTTGTTTGGGTGAGACCCTCTTGGAGGATGTCCACAACACTAGGGGAAGTGATGACAACACCCAGCTTGCAGTCATCTGCAAACATGATCATCCATAGCCCACTGGCTTTGGCCTGCACCTCAGAAAAGTATATTCCTAACAACAGAGTCCCCAAGACCAATCCCTGGGGTACACCACTTGTTACGGGTCTACTGCATGAGATGGCTTTCCCTATTTTGACTAGGTGGGTTCTATCCGTGAGCCAATTTGCTACCCATCTGGTAAAATACAGATTGATGCCTAGTTGAGACAGTTTATCTATTATACCCAAGTGGGTAATAGTATTAAAGGCTCTGGCCAGGTCAAGGAAGGTAGTGTTCA
This sequence comes from Protopterus annectens, assembly GCF_019279795.1. Lineage (NCBI taxonomy): Eukaryota > Metazoa > Chordata > Ceratodontiformes > Protopteridae > Protopterus > Protopterus annectens. The sequence continues at coordinate 780,319,415 of NC_056748.1, read as the reverse complement.
CCCCGTCTTCCCTTCATCCATGGCTTTGGTGACTGTCTCAAAGAAGTCAAACAAATTTAACAGGCATGACCTCCCCTTGATGAAACCAAACTGTGTGGGACCAAGTGTTTGGAGGTTGCCAATGTCTTGTTAATGAGGTCCATGATAATCCGTTCCATTGCCTTGCAGATCAGGCTAATTAGGGTGATGGGTCTATAATTTCCTGGATCAGTGTATGCTTCACCTTTGTGCAAACGGATGACAGTGGCTGTACTCCATTTGGCTGGGATGAAGATGGTACTCAGGCTTTGGTTGAAAAGGGTGCCTAATGGTGCTGCAATTTCCTGCCTGAGTTCATGTACGATGCAGCCTGATATATTATCGGGTCCCACGGAGGCTGTATTTTTTTGCCTTTGAGAGGGCAGTGATGACTTGCTCCCTAGAAATTTGCAATGCCCCAATAGTTGAGGAAAATCCTGCAATAGGATACAAGTTGGTACATAGTTTACATATACAGACTTTCCCTTTGCATTATTGTTGTATCCTGAAATATTAAGGTAATTACGAGAGATATCAAATGCTCTGGGTATGTAGCCATGCTGAAGGTTGCTAAAATGTATATCTTTATTGTTTTAAAATTCAGAGTTTTTGTATTGTCCATAACAGCTTCAAATATGGTATTTAACATAATGAACCTAGGAAAGCACTTTTCAATTTTACTTAAAGTACCAGTCTCTATTAAATGACAGCATTTAATATTCTATCTTTAAATGTCAATGGGTTAAACAACCCTATGAAAAGGAGTAGTGTTAACAAATATTTAAGTTTACATAAAGCTGATTTTGTGTTTATACAGGAGTATCGCTTATTAGAGGACCTAATCAAATTAACATTCAAAGATTATAAGGTTTTGATAAGTTCACACTTTAATCATTAAAGAAGAGATGTCTTAATCTAATGCAAGAAGCCAGAAAGAATAGCAGAAATAGTAGGCGTGTACTCAGGCAATGATGGTATGCTTGCATTAGTTATACTAAGACTGGATAAAATGATGTATACTTTCATTAATACTTGCAGGATACCTGGTTTTGGTACAAAAACTGTGAAAAAATATCTGGAAACTATAACATCATGATCTAAAGATGAGTTTCTATTAGCAGGTGATTTTAACTGTATCTTGTCCCACACTTCTACTACAAGCTCTAAGCTCCTCAAGGTTTCCCCAATAACTAAGCATCTAAACAATTATATAAAAGACAGGAACCTAATTCACACTGAGTGTATAAAAGTACTGTCTTCCCTGAAATATTCTCACTATTCTTACAGATTTGGCATGCAGACCAACATAGATAAATTCTTAGTAACTAGTTCCTTATTATCGAAAATAGATAATGTAGTATTGACATCATGCCCCATGTCCGACCACAACACTATCACATTTAATATAACACTTAACACTGGTTTATTACATTTTTGCCAAATATTACCTGCTTATTTAGTAAAAGTAAAATGTTTTAATGAATGGTTTCTAAATGAAATAAAACATTACATGGATTTCCATAATAATGGAGAGGTTTCAGATATGATCCTATGGGATACTCTAAAGGTGGTCTTATATGGCAAACTTAAAAGTTGGTATATAAACAATAGAAAAGAATAGGATAAAAAACTAGTAGAAATAAAAAATTAAATTGATAAGCTAAAACTAAAAATTATACCAAATAATAAATCTGCACTAACTGATACATGCAAATTGAATAAGGAATACCAAGATATCATGCAGCACAAAATCTCTATAAATCTAGAAAAATCAGATTGTAATCTTACTCAATTAATCCTATGAGTATACACAAGATTTCAATTAGATCTAAACACTTAAATGAAAGAAATCATATCAAAGAAATTACATATACTAAAAACAGCCAGACTATTAGAATTACTGACTTAAAAAAATGTTATTACATTTTAGGAAGCTCTATAAGAATATTAACAATAATAATCCACCTACAAATGACAGTAAAAGTATAGATGGCTTCCTATCAGACAATATTCAGGAGATGTTATCTAAGCACAACAAAAACAATACAGATAAATCCTTCTCTTTCAAAGAATTGAAAGAACAAATAAAAAATCTCAAGACAAATAAAGCACTGGGACTGGATGGTTTAATCCCAGAATTTTATAAAAGTTTGTCTGATAATATATTGAAAGTTTTACTTAACACATTTCAGGAAGTCAAAAACACAACAAATCCCCCCCCCCTTCATGGAAATATTCTATTATATCTCCCATTTTTAAACCTAATAAAGGACCCAACCTACGTACATCATACAGACCAATATCCCTACTGAACATAGACTACAAGATATTCATGTCATCCTAGCTGATAGACATAATAGCATACTTCCGAAATTAATAAATGAAGATCAAACTGGTTTTATTAGAAGTAGAATGGAACAAGATAATGTAATTAGACTACTTTCTTTAATAGACTTAGCAAATAAAAAAGAAAGAGCTGTTTTAAGCCTTGACATTGATAAAGCTTTCAACTCTCTAAGTTGGCCTTACCTATTTAATGTTTTGCAAAAATATAATTTCTCCTCAAACTTTGTTAGATTAATTAAAAAGCTCTATGAAAATTCAATTTCTTATGTAAATATTGGATATTATTTTTCTGGCCCATTTGAAATATAGGTTCATAGGTGTTTACTAGGCTAATGACCACAAGGGCCTTTTTAAGCCTAGCCATACATCTCAAATCTTTGACAAGTTCTGATACCTTTGATAAGTGTAAGCATTGGCCTGGGAGATGAACCATCTATAGGTTATAGGTTACCTGTTTGCATTAGAGACAGAGGTGCCAAAGCTGGGATGAATTTCTGGTTTCCCATCCAATTGTTCAAGATGCACTTGAAATGGGTTAGGGAGGAACTCTGCTTCACATTGATGGGGAGCCTGTTCCATAGACAGAGTAGTCTCTGGGATATATACCTATCTCTCCAACAGGTCCTATTTATATCACAGGCAAGGTTTAAGTCTTTAGAATGGGTAATTCTGGTAGTTTGCTTTGTGGATATGCAGGAGGTCCATCAGAGTGGGATCTGACAATGCCCTGTATGACAGGTATAGATCTCCCCTCAAAAGCCTGTAGGAGACAGGATACAGGGATAGGGCCTTGAGGCGGTCTGCATGGGACATATTACTTATACCCTGTATTCTTTTAGTGGGGAACCTCTGCGAATGTTCCAGTTGTTGGATATGCCTGGTTAGATACATACCAAAGGGGGAAGCCTACAGCACATGCTATTCTCAGGTGGTCTCCCATCCAAGTACCCTCCCAGCCTGACCCTGCTTAGCTTCTGAGATCAGATGAGACTGGGCGCATTCAGAGTGGTATGGCCATAGGCAAAAGTGCATAACCATTGCAGTTTGATAGCCAATGAGGCTTTCTCAGTTGTTTGGTAGGGGGATACACACACACAAAGTGGCCTGCAGTGAGATTAGATCTCCTACCTATCTAGACTTACACACTATAGATTATAGTATTTATCACATGCACCAATGCTTGTCTTAAAGCTTAAAAACTACTAAGCAAGGATGTCCCTTTTCTCCATTACTCTTCGCCCTTGCCATGGAACCTCTTGCAAATTGTATTTGGAATAATGGCAATGTTGAAGGATATAAAATATCAGACGAACTATCCCCTAAGATACACCTGTTTGCTGACAACATTAATAACTTCTAATGACATTGAAAACTCAATAGATCACCTGCTGAACAATCTAGATTTTTTGCAAATATCTCTGGATTAAAATTTAATAACAATAAGACTCAGACACTTCTAATAAATAAAAATGTCACTAAAAAACTGAAATCAAACAGAGATAAAAAATGGGAGGGTACACATATTAAATATCTAGGTGTCCTTATTGAATCAAATTATAACAAATATCATTCACAACTAACTATCAACATCTTATAAACTCAATTACAAGTTTAATAGATAACTGGAACAGACTGTTCTTTACATCTGAAGACAGATTGACCCTAATCAAAATGATATTGCAACCCAAAATTGTATTTCTTAGCCAAGGCTTAATACTCCCCACTTACTAAATCTAAAAAGAAAATAAATAATATTCTACTTAAGTTCCTCTGGTACCCTAAAAAGCCAAGAATGTTACTTCTTTGGCAGACCTCAAGCTGGGAGGAGGGGGTATAGGGTTTCCAAACAATGATTTTTATCTAAAGTCAGTAATTATCAATGTAGTGTTGCTTTGGAATAATACTTCTTATACATCATATTGGAAGCTGATTCATGAAAACTTACTTTTGATTAATAATAAGGCATTGCTTGAACCATACCTTAAAATACATAGAAACATCTTTATATGGATCTTGAAAATATATATTCAAAGTGAGAAGCTGAAAATTGTTCTTACACCTCTTACAAACCAAACATTATTGTTGTTTAAAAGACTTATGTTTTCTAATCAATTGATCAAAAACTTATTAATAATTATTTTCCCAATTACTTTTACGAAGGAGTGTTTGATATCTTTTGATACCTAGAAAATGCTAGAGTTTAAGAGGGGAGATCTATTATATTGGAATCAGTTTCTTTCAGCTAATAAAGTAAACCCTGCAAACTATTTTATTGCCAGAATTGTAATTCGATAGACATCTAAATTTGTGAGGAATTCATAGATACCAAGCTCATATCTTCACTAGAGGTATACAGCAAGAGTACCCCAAAAATCTTACATTTCATTTCAACCATTATTAATGGCACACTTATGAATACCTCTTATAAATCTATAATTTATAAAATCCTCAGAAATGATTTTGGTAAAACAGATATTTCTTTTTGGAATTACTCTAATAAAGTAAATAGACAAGAATTCTCAACAAAGGATAAAAAACTTTGTTTACAGTCAGTGAAAAGGTCCACATCTTCCCTGTTTTGGTGAGTTTATACATGAAAATTCTTGTAGAGATGTTTTCTTGCACCACAAAGATAAGCAGTAATATAAAAGAAAGATGAAATAAATTGCTAGAGATGTGGACATCTTGATGTTGACTGGATACACATGGTTGTTAATTGTAAAGTAATCTCTCCATTTTGGTTGGACTTTAGATATTTTTGTAAACATTTATGGAATGACAACTGCAACATTTCTGATTCTCTTATTCCTTTCAATGTTCCTGAAGTCATCCCTAAAAAACAAATATTTTCACTGTGGTTAATTCTTTCCATAGCAAGGAAAATTGTTACTAAAAACTGAAAATCTCAATCTACTCCTGTCTTTAAAATTGAATTTGCTCATTTAACAAAGTATGTCTGTAGAAATGAGATTGCTACTATAAAAAATAAGAATAAATACACAACCCATCATTTAATTGCTTGGAAGAACTTGTTTAACCTTTTAGAAAAATACTAATTGTTTTTCTATGTATACATTTTTATTCTTTGTTATGGACACTGCATATAGTTTATTTTGTTCTATTCCTTTTATTAAATTGTTACATTATTGTTTTATAAAAGGAATAAACATTTTTCAGAAAAAATGTTGCAGTTCTTGTTTATATTATACAACTTACCTTTAATTTTTCTAAACTGCCTTAAATGGCTCTAAATATTAAAGTATTGGCATATAAGTTGTACCTGTTCTTAAGTAATATTTTCACATTCTGTATAATTTGATATACTTATTTAAGTTGCAGATGTTTTGTATTATTTTTGAAGACTGTAAAATTATCATTCTTAAAATGTTTTGTAATATGTAGGTGTTTTTCACCCCAAGACTCCACTGAAAATGGGCACCTACCCAGTCAGACTTTCCTGTTAATCAAGCGTAAATAAACAAATAAATGTTGTTCACCTACATTTTTAACAAATGGATTGTTTCATGAGTGTTTTTTACTGTAACTCTTTGAAAAGTTTAAACCTTTTGATTTTCTGCCGTTTTTGGTATTGTTGCAGTATTGCAGTGTGTGTATTAGCTCTGTTAGAAGTATAGTTTTGCCAAGTATTTTAGCTAATTTAATGTTATTTAAGGCATTTTTTTTAAATCTTGGGGCCATTGTGCCACTGATGTCATGTTTAATTGCATGGTTGAGGTTCATGTTTTATTTACATTTCTATTAATATACTTTTTTATTCTAATTTTGGTTAATTTCCCTTTTAGGAGTTTGAGGATGCTTGGTAGCTTCCACAAAGATGGCATCCCACCCATGGAGATCTGGCTCAAGCGAAAAGGGAATTATAGATGATGGCAGCATAAATCAAAATAACACTTCAGCTGAGTGGTGGCTAGATACAAAAAGGAACTGCTGGTGAAGTTTGAAAAAGCCAGAAGTGATATGGAGGACACATTTCTGAAAGTTAGGTGATAATATTAATAGCAGTAGTAACAATAATAATAATAATAATAATAATAATGTTATAATGACAGACTCTAGTGCCTTGTAAGCAGAGTTTAGATATGTACAATTGGAAGAGAAGGTGTGACAGAATACAGATAGGCTAGGGTGATGAAAGTGATTAAAGTGAAGGTGCCTGTAGAAAAGTATATGAAATGGAAGCACTGAAATTCCAGTTGACCACTGTGACACAAAAAAAGACGATGTGGAGAATAGGTCACAAAGGGTCAAAATATATATATTACTGGGCTGTCAAAAGAGGTTGAAGGAGGGGAAAATGGTAAAATTTATGCAAGACTGAAAAATTACTTTGATTACAGAAAGTGGCAGCCTGGATGTGCAAAAAGTAATAGTGTGTGAATATTGATGGGAGACAAACTACAACAGAAAAGTTACAACATGCTTATGAGACTTCAAATACACCTCAGTAGGAATGGGATTTCTCACAAGCCACAGGGTACAAAGGATGATTAATAACTGATACAGAGCCAGGGTACACTGCATCAGCAGATACTTATGGTAGCACCAATATTACAGCAAATCAATGAAGGACGACAGGTGGCAGATTTCTGTATATTAAAGCATACTAAAAATAAAATGGTAGGTGCAGTTTTATTACTGTCACATAAGAGAGGAGGCCATTATATTTTACAGAGAAGTGGTAAGAGGCAGAGTCATCATTCAGTTTGGGATAAAGGGGCCTTGAGTACAAGCTGTTAAGGAGCATGACTGGCAGATACCGATGGTATATGAGTGCACCACTGGTTGTAAATGAGTGCACTACTGGTTGTAAATGAGTGCACTACTGGTGGTAATTGAGTGCACTACTGGTTGTAAATGAGTGCACTACTGGTGGTAAATGAGTGCACTACTGGTGATAAATGAGTGCACTACTGGTTGTAAATGAGTGCACTACTGGTGGTAAATGAGTGCACTACTGGCACTGAATTATGAAGACACCAGGATTTCATGCCTTTGTAAATAAATGCTAATACTGCATTTAGTATTAACTGCACCAAAGTACTTCCTAGATTTATAGCAACCAGCTTACTACATTTATAGGGACATAGAGAGCTATTTCTTCATTGTGGGTGCCAGTTTGAGGAAGGCCTGAGATTGCCAGCTGACCTAGCTAAGGTTCTGATAAGACAGTGGGAATGAAATGAAGGGGCAGAGGAAGAGATGATGGACATGAGTAATTCAAATAGTGGCTGGGGTTTCTGAGGGCACATGGCAGTACCTGGAAAAGGCCCAGTACGAATAAAAGAAAGTGACATACTGGAGTTGGGCAACATTGTGATACTGTCAAGAATTATCTCTCTGTGAGATTCAGTAAAGTTACATCTAACATTGCAGTTAAACTAGGAAGAGGGTCAAGAAGAGAAAAATAAAACAGAAATAGGAGAAAAGGATTGTGAAGTATAACTGGCAGGGAAGAAGGGAGTGAGGAGGGGATATCAGAGAAGGAAAAAAGACAGGAAAGAGGATGATGACAGATGGAGAACAGCTCTAGATCAGGAAAATAGTGGTATAATGGAGAGTGGATACTGATCACCAAATAGGTGAAAAGATATTTAGACAGATTGGAAGTTGAACAATCTAAGCTCCTCCCCCAGTGGTTAATATGTAAATACAGGTTGGAACACAACAGCTGGGGTGTTAAACTTTAATTCTCAACAACTGCACCTTTTTCTTACTAAGTTGGCTGTTCGTGTCAAGAATGTGATCTAATGAGGGGAGAAGAGGAAAGGGAGGTGTTAGATGGTGACAGTAAGCTAATTTTATATGCTTTATGAATTTTTTTTGTTGACTGTTTGCTTTGAAATACTTAGTTAATAATGTTTGTTGACTCGTTTTATTTTGAATAGTAAAACTGTACTTCTTCCTTGTTTTCAGGATTTTCCCCCAGGCCTTGACTGAAAATTGGCATTACAGTTCCTAGACCAACATTCCTGGTAAGCAAAAGCAAATAAATGAATAAATAAATAAAAAGTTGAGGAGTATTCAGTTGAAAATTACTGCAATAATAGAATATCAGGTCCAGTGTCCATTCCAATGGGACTCCAGTGATTGAGTTATAAGCTTAATTTTAGGGAGTATTAAGATAGATCTATGCCAAAGGAAAGACTTTAACTGTGTATATTTGAAGAGGACTGCAGCAAGCTGGTCACTGACTACTGTAGGACTAAAAAAGCAGACTTTGTGGACACAATTAAAAGATGTTTTGTCATTATTACTCTTTGGCAAGTATTAATATTATATAAAACTGTTAACAGACAGTCGTATATTAGAGGGAGGTTGGCACAAAGATTAACATATTTGCCTTATAGGCAGAAGGTGCAGGGCTTGATTCTCACATGAGTTAATTGGCTAGGCTTAAAATGGCCCACAAGGGCTGTTAGCCTAGTGCTAACCTACGAACCTAAAATTTTGGGGTAATTGGCTTGGCTTAAAATGGCCTGTAAAGGGCAGTTAGCCTTGTATAACTCTATCATAACTGTTTTGCTTCAAATAGTTATGTAAAAGGGTTTTTAGGGAAATGATCATGCAACGTGTCTTTTGTGTCTGCAAACGTTTGGAGTGTAGGGAGGGTAGATTTTAGTGAAATAAAGATCTGGGTTTGGGACTGATGAAACAGGATGGCAGATGGAGTGGAATTTGTTTATTGATGTCATCACAGAATAATTTAAAACAGTATAGGTATATGGGAGGTTATACTATATTGCATAATTAAACTAAACAGATTGATGATAAAGGGGAAAGGAGAAGCCTGGGGGAGAAATTGTTGCTGTTGAAGTGGATGGCCTGCAGCAACTTAAGCTTTATGTGGCTTTGGGGGTGGAATTTTGGTGTGGCTGCCAGATGCAATCAAAAGCATATTTGGACCTAATTCTTGAGCATTGATAGTTATGTCATGGGGAAGAAGAATAGAGGATGGTGACGGTAGGAGGTATAAGGGGTCTGAACCATTGTGTGTGAGCTGCAGTTTGATATCACAGAGAGAAAGAGAGAGAGAGAGAGAAAGAGAGACATAGAGGCATAAGAAATTGCAAAGCAATAAAGTATATGTATGGGACAAAGCTGTGCCAAGGCTTTGTGGCTGGTTGAAGTTGAGAGACAGGAATGTAAGCTATATTTACCTCCAGTAGTGATTAGAGGTCCAGATGAGTAGACTAACTAGAATAATGGTAGATAAAGAATCACTGAAGATGCAGGAGGTTTAGGACTGCAAGTTGTAGCCCTTTCAAGTCTGCAGGATGGTATAGAGCACAGAATAATGAGCAGCGGGAAAACATGGGGAGGAATAAGATGTCTGAGTGTAAAGCAAAATCAGGAGGGGTTAAGTGTGTGTATTTATATATACAAACATACTGAAGATTAAAACTTGAAAGTATAAGTGAGTCCTCTGTTTTCATATAGAAGAATATGATAATTGCATAAATGACTTGGGCTTCAGACCAGTTGTTTTACATTAGGAAGGTTTGTGGCCTGCACTGTGGTGGCAGGAAAGGTAGCTTACATCCTTCTAAGTTGGGAACTGCTGATTGATGACTCAGTGTCTGTTATTCTAAAAGTGTATTAGTTCTGGTTTAAGCACTTGGGCTTCAGGCCAGTTATTTTACATGAAGAAGGTTCGTGGTCTGCACTCTTGTGGGAGGAGAGGCTGGACTCTGCACTTCTGAACAGGGAATTTCTGGTTAAAGGCTTATAGTGCCTGCATATTTGAACTGTTTCTTACTGAAATTGGTACACCTTGTTTGCTGTAGCATAGACTAGATCCAGGCCTGCTGAATCTAGCTTTGTTTGTATGCTTGTTGTTTGTTTGCTTATTTCCCTGAAACACTAATTCCACCTAAAACGTGGCTTTTCAGCGCTTCTGTGGATCCCTAGTGATATCTGCATTGCTTACTGTACTTATTTCCTTGTTTCACTTGAATGAAAGTTACTGTTTGTCATTTTTGCATTTAAATTACCTGTAGCACATTGCATTTAAGTTGCCTGGCACTTGCTCACTAAAGCAATTATATAAGTCAGCACTAAAAAATTAAAAGCACTACACCCTCACAAACTCCCCTTGAGTACCTTGTTCCCCATTGGCCCTTTTTTTTCAATTATAAAGGAATTCCCAATACTATTCTAGCATGTCCAAAGTTCAGTTGTCAATCTCCTCTCCGGTCCAGCTGATGAATCTGGGAATCTTGAGGCAATGTTACAACTGCCTCATGTACACAGACAACCCTCTCCTCCTCCCAACAAATTCCAACACATGTGAGAGATGCAACCATATAGCCAAACTGGAGGCTAAGCTCTCTCAACTCAGTACTGGCGTAACCAGTCAGGAGGAAAAGAAAACCACACTCACTACAATTCCAGTCTCACATAGACCTACCACGACAGCAAACCAAACACATAAACACACAAAAACATACTCAGAGGCTCTAAATAAAAATCTTCCTAAGCAGCAGAGACCTCCAAAGCAGACACCCAAGCAACCGCTACCCCAAAACAAAACATGTGCAACACATAGCTTACAAAGCCAGTGTGCCAAACAGTCACAGCCCTTAAGGCTAAAGAACACACCTGATTCACTTGTAATAGGTGACTCTATCGTCAGGCACACTGACGTCCCGCTCACCAGGCTGAACAAGGAGAAGGTCACGGTGAGCTGCCTGTCGGTCGCTAGGATCCGCCACATAACACACGCACTCAGGTCACTCCAAGGCAAGTACAAATATGACTCAGTCATTGTCCATGCTGGTGTGAATGACCCGAGACGTACCTCCCTGGACTACATGAAAAGAGACATAGAGGAGCTCTCTGAGCATGTAGCCCAGGCCGGTATGACCCTGACCTTGAGTAGCATCTTACCCTCACTAAGACTGATGCCACAATATGAAGACAAGATGATCAATTTCAACAATTGGCTTAAGTACTGGTGTCATTCAAAGGGGATCCAATGCTGGTCAGCCTGGGATGACATGCTCGACAAGCCACGATGCTTCGCTAGGGATGGCTTGCACCTATCACTCCTGGGCTTTTGGATATTGGCAAAGGCTCTTGCTACCCCCATAGTGCCTTTTTTAGGCAAGGCTCAAAAGACAAACCCACCTCCATAGGTATCACAAGGGATAAGAAACTAAGAGTAATGCTACTCAATGCCAGAAGTCTAAACCTCAAGATGCATGCACTCGAAACTCTCCTTAGCATGGAGAACATCGATATCTGTGCAGTAACAGAAACCTGGTTCAAGGCTCCCGAGAGCACCCCAGCACTCCCAGGTTATACCTCATACCATGCTTTTTGGCCCCAAAACTTGGACCAAACCACAAAAGGAGGGGGAGTGTCAATATTTGTCAAAGATACCCACACCTCCAGGTTGGTGGCACAGCACAAAGCATCAGAGACTATTCATGTGCAACTAACAGTGGGTAAAACTGCCTTCCAGTTTATAGCCTGCTATAGACCACCCTCCCAAACCCAGGAACTCCATTCGGCCTTCCTGAGAACACTGGAAAATATGAAGGTCTCTCCAAACACCATTATATTGGGCAACTTCAACTACCCAAACATAGACTGGGAGCATTACTCTAGCTCCGACACCCTAGCCCAAAGGTTCCTAGAATTTATAAACTCAAATGCTATGGAACAACTTGTTACCACTCCCACAAGAGGGGAAAACATACTGGACCTGATCATCACCAACATGGGGACTCTATGCTCCAGACCAGAAGTGTATCCCTCACTGGTAAGATCAGACCATAAACTAATCTCACTGGATATTCACATCCTGTCCCCACCCCCTGCCCAGAAAACCACAGTGAAAAACTTCTCTAAAGCAAATTTCACACTCCTCAAAACCAAGGTGGAATCCTTCAAAGCCCCCAGGCCTGTGGAAAATACGGCCCAGACCACAGAATCCTTTATAAATGCATTCTATGAACACCTTCAGGAATGCATGGATCATGCAATCCCAAATAAAACCAAGACCCAATCCTCCAAAGGCAGACATCCTGTCTGGTGGACCTCAGCCATAAACAAATTATACAACAGAAGGAGGAAGCTACTACATGATAGAGCAAAATCCCAAAAAGGGAAGGCATCTCTGATCAGTATAAGCAAAAAACTACGGGCACTCATGAAATCATCTAAGGCCAGCTTCGAGAGAAAAATTGCACAGGACACTAAGGATAATCACAAAGCTTTCTTTAGTTATGTTAGGAACCTGGGTGGGAATTCCCAGATATGCTCAGAATTAGTCCAAAATGACAATAAATACACCGAACCCACAGACATTGCCAACATCCTAGCTGACAGGTTCAGTGCAAACTTCTCCCCCCCCCTTCCCACCAAAAGGGCAAATATCTATCCCAGCAGAGTGCTGCCCCCCAATGACATCTCAGATGCTCAGGTAAGAGCCGCCCTCTCCAAAGCAAAAAACACAGCATCAATGGGACCAGACGGTGTCCCAGGCTGCATTCTACATGAACTCCAAGAAGAGCTAAACCCAAACATAAAACTACTGTTCAATCTCAGCCTTACTACAGGATATGTACCCAAAGAGTGGCGCACAGCAACAGTGGTCCCTCTCCACAAAGGTGGTGCCTCAATGGATCCTGGAAACTATCGCCCCATAAGCCTGACTAGCTTGGTCTGCAAAGCTATGGAAAGGATCATCATGGACCTTATAAAGATATTGGGGACCTACAGACACTGGATCCTACCCAGTTCGGCTTTGTTAAGGGCAGATCCTGCCTCTTAAACTTGGTTGATTTCTTTGAAACAGTCACCAAGGCCATTGACGAGGGGAAGGTGGTCCACACAGCCTACCTGGACCTCGCAAAAGCCTTCAATACAATACCCCACTTGGGAATTATAGATAACCTCACCAGCTTAAATATAAACCCCTATGTCACTAGAAGGGTTGCAAACTGGCTCAAGGACAGAACCCACATGGTTAGAATTGCTGGAGCCATGTCAGACTCCAAACCAATTACAAGTGGTGTCCCACAAGGCTCAGTCCTGGGACCTCTCTTGTTCGGTATATATTTCTCAGAGGTACAAGCCAACACGGAAGGACTGTGGCTGACCAGGTTCGCAGATGACTGCAAACTGGGTGCCATAATCGACTCTCCAGCCAACACAAGCATCCTCCAAATGGGCCTCATAGAAACAGACAACTGGTGCCAGAGCCATGGCCTCAAGCTAAATGCCAAAAAGTGTATAGTCATCCCCTTTGGCAAAAACAAAGTGCCCACAAATTACCACATAAGTGGTAATCCATTAAGTACGGAAGAAGTAATTAGGGACCTGGGGACCCAAGTTGATAGCAATCTCTCATTTGACAACCACATGGCCAAAGTGGTTAGAAAAACATTTTATATAGCCCACCTAATCATGAAGGGATTCACAGCTAGATCAGGGGAGGTCATCGTACCTCTTTACTCATCCCTCAATAGGGCCCATAATTGAGTACAATGCCCCTTTTGGGATGTACCTTACCAGACACCTGCAGCAACTGGAAAGACCCCAAAAGTACCTCACCAAGAGGATCAAAGGGCTCAAACAGATGCCATATGCTGTCCGGTTAAAGAAACTCCAGCTCTACTCAGTGGCATACCACACTGGAGGGACAGATTCATAACTCAGAGGCTCCCTTCACTCTGGAATAAAATCCCAGTACAGGTTAGGCAGAGTCCCTCATTGACTCTCTTCAAGAGGAATCTTGATGAGTGGATGGGGGATCGTAGGTTTACCCCGGGTATCACTTCTGTGTCACTGTTAGACAGAGGCACAGTATACTAACCTCAAAAAAGGGCATAGCAAAATTAATTTAAAATGGGTGGCGAAAGCCAAACATACTCTGGCTAGGCTTATAAATGCCCTAGGGCAGATAGCCTAGTATGAACCTATAAACCTAAGAATGAGTAATGTTAATAATATATTTTAGGGAAATTTTAGGAAATAACTATAATTCTCAAACAGAGGTTTGTATAAGTTATATTACAAGAATGCTAATGGAAAAGTGTGAGACTATTGACGACCCTTATATTTTCAGTGACAGGACTGTAAAAATTCATTTTTAGCATGTATTGTTTTCCAAATAGTACACTGGGAAATGGCACATAAGATGTTTTTTGTTAATGG
>NC_056748.1:780199868-780302368 GCF_019279795.1 Protopterus annectens | reverse complement strand
GGTGACTGTCTCAAAGAAGTCAACCAGGTTTAGTAGGCATGATCTGCCCTTAACAAAGCTGAACTGGGTTGGGTCAAGTGTTTGGAGGTTCCCAATGTCTTTATTAATGAGTTCCATGATGACGCTCCATAGCCTTGCAGACCAGGCTAGTCAGGCTTATGGGACAATAGTTACTAGGGTCAGTTGTGGCCCCTCCTTTGTGGAGAGGAATAACCGTTGCTCTGCACCATTCTATGGGCACGTAGCCTGTGGAGAGGCTGAGATTGAACAGCGTGTTTAGGTGGGGGGATTAGTTTGTTCTGTAGTTCATGCAAGACGCAGCCTGGGACACCATCTGTTTTTGGCTTTTGAAAGGGCTGTTTTCACCTGTGCGTCTGTGATTTTTGGGACACTACACTTTTCTGGTACTGTTGTGGGCCCTTTTGGAGGTGAGAGGGGGGTGAAGTTTGCACTGAATCTATCTGCCAGGATGTTGGCAATATCAGTAGGTTCAGTATATTTTGTGCTATTTTGCACTAGTTCAGTGCATATCTGCGAGTTGCCACTTAGATTCTTAACACAGCTAAATAAGGCTTTGTGATTATCTTTTGAATCCTTGGATATTTTCCTTTCAAAGTTAGCCTTGGATGATTTCATGAGGGACCTCAGATTCTTACTGATACTGATCAGGGATGTCTTTCCTTCTTGGGATTTGCTTCCTCCTTCTATTGTATAGCCTGTTTATTGCAGGGGTCCACCAGACTGGTTTCCTTCTCTTAGAGGAGTGAGTCTTGGTTTTGCTAGGGATGGCATGATCCATACATCCTTGTAGGTGCTCATAGAGTGCATTTGTAAAGGTTTCTGCATCTTGGGCAGCATTATCCTTTAGTGTGGGGGCTATGAAACTTACCACCTCTGTCTTAATTAAGGTGAAGTTTGCTTTAGAAAATGTTTTTACTGTGATTTCCTTAGTTGGGGGTGATGATGGGGTGAGGACATCCAGAGTGATTAGTTTATGGTCTGATCCAACCAGTGACGGGTTGACCTCCGGTGTGGAACACCTGTCGCCCATGTTGGTGATGACCAGGTCCAATATGTTTTCACCTCTGGTAGGGGAGTTTACCAGCTGATCCAGGGCATTTGAGTTGATGAATTCCAAGAAGCGCTGGGCCTGGGAATTTGTACTCGAATAGATTTCCCAGTGAATGGTAGGGTAATTCAAATCGCCCAATATCAGGGTGTTTGGTAGGACCTTCATGTTTTCTAGTGTCTCCAGAAAGGTGGAGTGGTGGTCCTGAGTCATGGAGTGTGATCTGTAGCAGGCCACAATTTGCATTGCAGATTTGCCCGATGTTAGTTGCACATGGATAATCTCAGAGATATCATGCTGTGCCACTAACCTGGAGGTGTAGGTATCCTTGATGAATATGGATACACCCCCTCTTTTTGTGTTTCAGTCCGTGTTCTGTGGCTGAAAAGTACAGTTGTGTACCTACCATAAATGTAGATGTTCGAGTGTATTCACTGTTGCAGTCATTACACTTGGGTTATCCTGCTGGCAGGCTACCCTCAGTCGGCCAGAATTCCAAAGTCTAGGTCTGGCGTCGATTGCTATCACCTCCTCCCTGACGTCAGTGCACCAGAGGTATAAAAGATGCAGCTGACGTCATTTTCTTCAGTTTTTCTTGCCCCAGATGTCAGGTGCCCCCAAATTGGTTGGCTGAAAAAATATGCCAATAAAAATGCATGCACAGAAATAACATTTCCTTCATCTACAAGCAAATACACCACATAGGTTGTATAGGATAGAGAAGTACCTATAAGTTCCAGCAAAGAAAAGGGGGGTGGTTGGTGGGTAACCTGGACTGCAACAGTGAATACACTCGAACATCTACATTTATGGTAGGTACACAACTGTACTATGTTCATCGTGTTTCACTGTTGCAGTCATTACTCTTGGGTTGAATCCCAAAGCTGAGGATGGGTGGCTGGGCTAAATAGGATTAGGAGAGGCTATGAGGCCCTGCAGAACTGCAGTGGCAAGGCCTGCTCTGGACTTAGAGTAAAGAGGTAAGTGGTAGCGCTTTGTGAAAGTGTGCACTGAATTCCAAGTTGCAGCCTCTAAGATATCTTTGGTTGGTACTCCTCTGAGGAAGGCTGCTGAAGTTGCTGCTACTCTGGTGGAATGAGGCCTAATGCCCTTAGGCACTGATTTGCCATGCTGAAAATAGCAGAAACGGATGCCATGGCCTATCCATTTAGAAATACTCTGTTTTGAGATAGCCTTTCCTTGTGATCCTGCAGCATATGACACTAAAAGTTGCTCAGTCTTTCTGAAAGCTTTAGTTCTGTCCAAGTAGAAGCGCAACTGCCTGTTTATGTCCAAAGAATGCAGAATTTTCTCACCCTTGTTCTATGGATTTGGATAAAAGGTAGGCAAGTGAATGGTTTGGTTGAGGGCCACACTAGACACCACCTTAGGCATAAATGTTGGGTTTGTCCTCAGAGAAACCCTGTCTGGATGAAAAATTATAAAAGGTTCCACAGCCATGAGTGCTTGTAACTCCGAGACTTGTTTTGCAGAGGTTATTGCTAGGAGCAAAGCTGTTTTCCAGGATAAGAATTTTATATCCGCTGTTGATGCTGGCTCAAAAGGAGGCAGTGTGAGTTTTTCCAAAACATAATTGAGGTCCCAGGCCGGAATTGGTGCTCTCCTTGGAGGCCTAATGTTTTTGGCCCCTCTGAGGTACTGCCTTATTAAAGGATGAGAAAAGATAGGTGGTTCTGTATTGTAATGGGCTGAAATGGCAGAGGCATGAATCTTAATTGATGAGAAAGAAAGGCCTTTGTTCAGCATCTCAGTTAGGTATTGTAAAATCTGAGGGATATTTGGTACACACGTGTCAAAGCCTTGTTCCTGGTTCCAAGCACAGAATCTCTTCCATTTTTCTGCATAAGATTTTCTGGTACTGGGCCTCCTGGCCTCCAAGATAACATCCATAACAGCATTTGAAAGAGGAGTGTTCTGAATGGCTACATTATCCGCCATGCTGCCAGATTTAAGGTCCTGAGTTGGTTGTGCAGAATCCGATTGTTTTGTTGGGTCAGCAAGTGAGAAGTTTGAGGCAATATCCATGCTGGACCTTGAGACAAGCTCTTTAGGACTGGGTGCCAGTGCTGGCATGACCAGTCTGGTGCAATCAGTATCATTTTTGGCTTCTCTTGTCTAACCTTTAGGAGTACCCTGGGAAGAAGAGGCAGTGGAGGAAAGGCATATACTGTTAGATTTTTCCAGCTGAAGGATAGGGCGTCCACTTTCCAAGCTTGCTTGTGATAAATTCTTGTGCAAAATCTCTGCAATTGGCAGTTGTGAGGGGAGGCAAATAGATCTATGTCTGGACATCCCCATTTCCTTGTTATCATGCTGAAGACTTGTGGATCCAGTTTCCATTCGTGGGGATCCATGAGGTTTCTGCTTAGTTCGTCTGCCAGAGTATTTGTTTTTCCTGGCAGGAATTGTGCTTGCAGGTGAACTTGAAAAGTCAATGCTGTGTCCCATAAGGTCATTGCTTGTCTGCAGAGGGGGTAGGAATGTGCACCTCCCTGCTTGTTTATGTACCACATGACCATAGCATTGTCTGTCTTTATCAGTAGCTGGCCTGGATGAAGTTGGTCCTTGAAAGCTGTCAGGGCATTTTGAACAGCTAGCATCTCTTTTTGATTGATGTGAAGATGCATCTGATTTGCAGGCCATGTGCCCTGAATACATTTTCCTGCCATATGGGCCCCCCAGGCATAATCTGATGCATCCGTTGTTAGTGTCTGTCTGGCTGTGGGTAAACTGAATGGCAGACTCTTGATGTGGTGACAGGCCTCTACCCACCATCGAAACTCCTGTTGCAGGCAGGGAATGAGTGCAATTACTGTCTCCAGGCTGTGGCAATGCTGAGTCCAAACACTTTTTAGATACCATTGTAGTTTCCTCATATGCAGTCTGGCATATGGAATTAGTAGAATGCAGGATGCCATGAAACCCAAGGCCTGCAGGATTTTCCTTGCAGATAAGTGGGTTTTTGTTGCCAATTTCTTGAAGTAAGAAGTCAGCTGCTTTTGTTTGTCTGGCGTGAGATAAGCCACCTGGGCAGTTGTATTTAAGCTTGCACCCAGGAATATTATCTCTTGAGAGGGCACTAGTTTTAATTTCTTTTCATTTACTGTGTACCCTAGGCCAATTAGTAATCTTTTTACAAACGCCAGATGCTTTAGAAGAATGTATTTGTTCTCTGCTTGAATTAGGCAGTCGTCCAAGTAGGGATATATTTGAATTCCTCTTTGTCTGCAAAACGCAATTACTGGTGCCAGGCATTTTGTGAAGACCCTGGGTGCAGTAGATAAGCCAAAGGGCAGTGCAGAGAATTGGTAGTGCATTGAGCCAGCTATGAATCTGAGGTATCTTCTGCAAGATTGTCTGATTGGGACATGCAGGTATGCCTCTTTTAGGTCCAAAGTTATGAGCCAAGCCTTCTTGCCCAGCATGGGCAGTAGCTGCTGTAGAGTCAACATCTTGAATTTTGCAATTTCCAGAAATGTATTTAGTATAGACAGGTCCAGTATTGGTCTCCAGGTTTTGTCCTTTCTGGGCACTAGGAAAAGTCTGGAGTAAAATCCTTGCCCCTGCTCTTGTTGTGGCACTTGTTGAATGGCCCTCATGTCCATAAGGGCTGTAATTTGTTTTTGTGCCTCTGCCCATTTATTGTGTGGCAGGTCTGGCATACCTTTTGACCTTGGCAGGGTGTGAAAATGGAGCCTGTAGCCTTGGGACACTATGTTCATGACCCATTTGTCTTGGGTAACCATTTGCCAATTTGATGAAAAAAGTGCTAGTTTTCCCCCTAAGGGGGCTGCCAAAAGAAAAGTGCTTGGATCTGGCAGAGGAAAGTCATTGGGACTGTTTCCTGTAAGGTTGTTATTTGTCTTCTCTGCCTTTGGAGGTAGGAACACCCCATTGTTTAGGCCTGTATGAGCCTTGGGGCTGAGATCTAGCTCTGGGACACCTGTATCTGCCTCTTTGTGGTCTGTCTGACACTGGATAGGACCAATTTTTAGAAGGCCAGTTCCTGCTAAACCTGGGTGGCTGTATCTGTAAGAAATCCTTGACTGTTTGCATGGATTTTGCTTTATCCTCCTTTTTTTTCAACACCTCTTCTGCCTTAGTACCAAACAAAGTATCATGCTGTAATGGAGCATCTAATAATTTTGCTTTAACATGATCAGGCAGATTCTGTTCCTTTAACCAAGCATGCCTTCTAATAATAGAACCTGTAACAGCGGCCCTGCAAGAGACCTCCAGTGAATCATAACCACATTGCAAAGTATGCTTTCCTACTTGTTCAGCTGCATGCAATAAATCCTGCATTTCCTTGTTCTCTGAACATTCAGTATTTGTCAACAATTTCTGATTAAGCAGTGACATTAAATATTGCTGATATTTAAACATATGAAACTGACAATTTAAAGCCCTTACAGCCAGGGTAGCAGAAGTGTAGACTTTTTTCCCCCATCTGTCTAGAGCCCTAGAATCCCTATCAGAGGGGGCAGGGTTTTTTGCAGTGGAAGCTTTAACCCCTTTGGGACCCTGAGATATAGTTTCTGGGTCAGCAGCGGGGTTTTTATATAGGAATTTATGAGAATCTGGGACCCTGTAGTATCTTTCTGGCTTAGCAGGTGCAGGGGGTAGAGAGTCAGGGGACAGGCCGGACTCTGAAAATACATCTTCTACAATGTCTAGAACAGGTGGAATAGCAAAGGGTCTGTGCTGAGGAAGTAGCAGAAAGTCTCTGAGCCTTTTCTTAGATTCAGAATAATCTTGGCTCTCCCAGTGGAAATGCTCCCTCATGGTATGCAGGGTTTCCCCAAAAGAATAATCCTCAGGAGGAGAGGCTGAAGGAATGGATTCTTCAGCATCAGAATCCTCATAGGGAAGCATGGAGTAATCCTGTTCAGAAGAGGACTCAGAGGAAATAGAAACCTGATCAGAAGAATCACACTCTGTCTCTTGCCTAGGCCTCTTGTCAGGAGGGGGATGGGAACCCCTGATCAAAGTAATTAGGTCTTCGACCATTTTCAGCATCTGTTTTTTAGGCATGGAAGTCTGAGTAGGAGAATGCTGTACTTGTTTCTTTGTCTTTAGAGCTGCTTTAGTCTTTGTCTTTGAAGCTGAAGATGGCTTAATATATAGTTGTGTAGGTCTGAAGACACCCTCAGAAGCCGATGCCTGCTCAGTGGCTCCGGACCCATCTGAGGGAATGATTTCCGAGTGTCCAATACCGTGAGTATCCAGAGGCCCAGTCGGTTCCACGTGGGAGTCAGAAGCGGCCTGTGGCTCTGAGGTAGCGGGTGCCAGGGGCTGCGAAAGCACCTCACTGAGAACCGGCGAACCGGCGACTGGCCAAGCTGAGGCCTCGTTGTCGGTTTTGGACCTCGGATGCCTATCCTTTTCCTTGTCCTTGCATTTTTTTGTAAACTCCGGTCATCGGCTGTTCTAACAGCATTATATAATTAAATCTTCAGCCAAAGTAATGTAATACAAAATCGAACCGACACTTAATAGTGCATTGGTTAAATCTAGCACAAAGCCGACAGCTAGCAATGCTGTGATCAGGGCCTAGGCAAGGAATACAATAAGAGTGAAAATCCTTATGAGGTATTTTCTTCCCACAAGAAATACAATTGTTAACTTTTTCTGACATCGGTCTGGAGCAAGAAAAAAGTTTCCCCAATGGGGTACTTAGCTTTAATGAAGACTTCGGTTCTGAAATTCGGACTTGAAAATCTCAGGAGTCGGCCGACCAGCACTTGTGAACTGCTTTTGCTTCGGGCACCACGTGGCAAGAAAGACTGAAGAAAATGGCGTCAGCTGCATCTTTTATACTCCTGGCGCACTGACGTCAGGGAGGAGGTGACAGCAACCGACGCCGGACCTAGACTTTGGAATTCTGGCCGACTGAGGGTAGCCTGCTGGATAACCCAAGAGTTATGACTGCAACAGTGAAACACGATGAACATCGTGTGGTATGAGTTGTAGCCCAGTAGTGCTGGGTTGCTCTCTGGAGCCTTGAACCAGGTTTTAGTTACTGCACAGATGTCAACGTTCTCCATACTGAGGAGTGCTTCAAGCGCATGCATTTTGAGATTTAAACTCCTGACGTTCAGTAGCATAACCCTCAGTTTTTTGTTAATTGTGCTGTTTGCGGAGGTGGGTTTGACTTTTGAGCTTTGCCAAAAAGGCACTATGGGGGCAGCAAGAGCCTTGGCCAGTATTCAAAAGCCTAGGGGTGACAGGTGCAAGCCGTCTCTTGCGAAGCAATGTGGCTTGTCAAGCATGTTGTCCCAGGCTGACAGACACTGGATCCCCTTTGAATGACACCAAAAGCTTAGCCAATTGTTGAAATTGATCATTTTTTCTTTATACTGAGGTATAATTCTTGGTGAGGGCAGGATGTTATTCAGGGTCAGGGTCATGCCAGCCTGGGCTACATGATCAGAGAGTTCTTCCATATCTCTTTTCATGTAGCCCAGGGAGGTATGTCTCAGGTCAATCACACCAACATGAACAATGACAGAGTCATATTTGTACTTGTTATGAAGTGACCTGAGTGGCAGATTCTGGCTTCCGACAGGCAGCTAACAGTAACCTTCTGCTTGTCCAGCCTAGTGAATGGGACATCAGTGTGCCTGACTATAGAGTCACCTATCACTAGTGTGTTAGGTATGTTATTTCACTTTAAGGGCTGCGATTGTGCGGCACACTGATTTTGTGTTTAATGTGTTGTCTGGTTTGTGACGGGAAGTGCAGGCTGTTTGGGTGTCTGCTTTGGAGGTCTCTGTTGCCTTTGCAGGTTTTTATTTAGAGCCTCCGAGTATGATTTTGTGTATTTATTTTTTATTTTATTTTATTTTATTTATTTTACATTTGTTGACCGGGATAGTCCGACTGGATACATGTCCATTTTCAGCGGAGTCCTGGGGAGAAAAGCTCCAACAGGGTTAAACAATGATATATTGTTACAAAAGACATAAAGACAATTTACATAGTATTAAGAGAGAGAAGATTATTACAATAGAAGCTACAATTGGTTACATTTCATTACATTCAGGTTAATTCACACTTAGTTGAATAAGACAATAATTGCCTACTTGTATGTAGAATTGCTCATGGGAATGTTAGTCTGGGTTCGTACAAGGACAGAGCCAATGTGATTTATAGTGGATTTTTAGTTCTTTTTTGAATAGAACTAGTGATGGTAAAGACGTTAGCTTATTGGGAAGAGAATTCCACACCTTGCCAATCATATTGGAGTACAGTGTATCCCCGCCTAGGTTATGGGACTTGCTAGTTTGTATTAAGAGTTTGTTAGATGAGCGAAGAGAACTTAGGTTGGAGTAAGGGGTTAGTATGTTCTTTAGTGCAGGGGTGTTCTCTGGATGTTTCAGGATTTTAAAGGCTTCTATGAGTTGGTATTCCAGAAGAAGATTAGGGAGTTCTAGCCAGTCAAGTTTTTTCAGGCTAATACAATGGTGTGTTCTATAGGGTAGGGCAGTGATGAATCTAGCAATGTGGTTATAACAAGTGGAGAGATGATTGAGGTCAGACTTGTTGAGGTTCGTAAGGATTGGGGAGGTGTATAGTAGGGTGGATAGGAGGTGTGAGCGGGCAGTAGCTAGTCTAGCGGCTGGAGTTAGGAAGGTTTTTAACCTATATAAAGACCCTAGTTTTTTGTTTACCATTTTAATAGTTTGGTTGATGTGGGTGTCAAATCGTAGTTTATTGTCGATGTTTACTCCTAATAGTTTAGCGTTGGTAGTAGGAGAGATAATAGTACCATTGTTGGATTGAATGGTGAAATGTGTGAAAGGTGTTGGGTTGGTTGGGTGGAAGAGAAGTAGTTGGGTTTTTTTTGGGTTTAAGATGAGTTGATGGTCAGTTAGCCAATTTTCAACTTTGGTAAAGCAGTGTTGGGTAGTTGTTAGAAGGTTATCAAGGATGGGATTAGAACAGATGAGAGTTGAGTCGTCTGCATATTGGATGCAGGTGGCTTCGGGGATAACTGAATGGAGGTCGTTTATGAATATTGAGAACAGAAGAGGTCCTAATATGGACCCTTGAGGTATGCCTATACTGTTCGGTAGTAGGCAGGAGAGCTTGTTCTGCCACATAACTGCCTGTTGTCTGCCTACGAGGTAGGCCTGAAACCAGTTTAGGACTTGGGTGTCTAGATGTAAGGTTTCTAAGGTTTTGAGAAGTAGCTGGTGGTTTACCATGTCGAAAGCTTTCGACATATCTAGAAAGAGAGCCGAGGAAATATTTTTGCTATTCCGGTTACGGTTAATTTTCTTGGTAAAAGAGAGGAGGGCAGTAGTCGTGCTATGGTGGGGTCTAAATCCATGCTGACAGTCAGATAGTAGCTTGTTTTGGATGAGATAGGACATGAATTGGTTATGCACACACTTTTCCATAATTTTGGCAAGTGGTGATAATATGGCTATTGGTCTATAGTTAGAGAGTTCAGTGGATGTTCCTCCTTTATGAAGAGGTATGACATAAGATATTTTCCAGATTGCTGGGATTGTGGACTCAGTAATGGTTCTGTTAATTAAGATTGAAATGGGGTAGGCTATCACATCTGCAGCAATTTGCAGGTATTCTGCTGGTAGAAGATCAGCTGAGAGGGTAGTTGGCTTTAGTTTTTTCAATCGGGATCGAATGAAGGCGGTGGATATGGGTTGGAGGTTAAAGGATAGTGGAGAGTTGGGTGTCGTATTGTTTGGTGTGGTAGAGGGAGCAGGTAGCTGGTTAGCTAGTAACTGAATGGTTTCGGTGAAGAAGGTATTAAAGTTGTTAGCTACTTCTTCTTGGTTCTTATCAGATAGAGTTTCTGGGGTAGGAGTGGTGGATTTTCTTGGTTGCAGAAGTTTGTTCAATCCTGCCCAGAATTTTTGAGGGTTCTTTTGGTTTTTGTTTTGTGGGTGGTGAAAGTAGTTTTTCTTATCTTGAGCGGTGGCCTTTTTAGTTTCATTTCTTATTTGCTGGAAGATGACCCGGTCTAGTGGTAACTTGGTAGTACGCCACTTGTTCCATGCTTTGTCTCTATTAATTATTTTGGTTTTGGTTTCTGTGGTTAGCCAGGGTGCTATGTGAGTTTTGATTCTAGATACCCTTTTGGGAGCATGAGAGTCAAGTATGGTAAGGAATGTTTCATTAAAATGTGAGACTGCCTCATCTAGGGGAAGGAATTTCAATTTTGACCAGTTACAGTATTTAAGTTCCGTGTTAAATTTTATTGGGTCAAATTTTTTTTTGTTTCTGATTGTTCTATACACTGGCATGCTAGCATTGGGTGTATTATCTTTCATAATGTATGTAAGCATATGATCACTAAGATCATTGGGGAGAGTCCCCGGGGTATATTTTTGGGGGTGCTCCTTGACGAGCACCCAGTCAAGTATGCTTTCTTTTTGTTTATTATTACCTAGTCTGGTGGTAGTGGTTATAATCTGAGAGAAACCATGGAGATTTAAAGAAGTAGGATTGGACCGTGCAGAGCATTGGTTCCAATCAATGTTAACATCTCCCAGGACTATTGTTTCTTGTGGATAGTTGTTATCTATCCAGTTTAAGATGGCTTCTAAAGTTTCGATATTGTTCCCTGGGGGTATATAGATAACTATTAGGTTTACACTTTTTAGTTTATTTAGTTGTATTTTTAGAGCTAATATTTCAGCATTAGCAACCTGCGGTGGTTGTTTGGGGTTATTTAGGATATTTAGCGTATTTTTATAAAGGACAGCTATCCCACCTCCTCTTTTCTTTATACGGTCAGCTCTGAGTATGTTGAACCCAGGTGACATTATCTGATTGTCTTTGGTTGATGGTTTAAGCCATGTTTCAGTTAGACACATGATGTCAGGTAGATAGGTTGCAAGCATGGCATGTAGGTTGTGAACCTTGTTGTTCAGACTTCTTATGTTTAAGTGACAGATGAGTAGAGAGTTAGCCGGTCTAAGGGAGAGTGGATGTTTCGTGGGCTCTGTTGAGCTGGTAGGGCCTGGGTTGGGATGGATGTCTCCATCTTTGGTGATGTTTTTCCTTAGGTATGCTATTAGTTTTAGGACTTTGGTTAGTAATTTTAGACCATATTTTGTTTTAGTAGTTATTTGGTGTTGCTTATTAAGGTAAGGATCACTGAGATTTATTGTTTTGGGGGTTGTATGGTGGGGGAAGAATTCGACTATAGGTGGAGGGGAGGGGGAACTTGTGTGATAATTTGGATAGTGGAAGCCTGATAAGGGCAGGTGTTCATAGCTTGTTAAGAGGTAGAGTATCAAAATGAGTGGTGGGATAAGTAGGATAATTATCCCTGTTGGCCTGGACATAGTGATAGTGTGCAGGGGGCGGGAGTGGGTAGAGAGGAAGTCTAGTGGGTGGGAAAGGAAGTAGGAGTGGCCAGGTGGCTATAAATCTAGAGGTAGTGGGGGCGGGTGGGATAAGGGGGCAGGGTGGGGAGTGGAGCGAGCCCGAGCGAAGCGAGGGCGAAGCGGAGCGGGGCAAACCCAATCTCGGAGTTTGCAGAATTCTGGTGGAAGTGTCCTTTTTATTATGTAGCAGTTATACAAGCCTGGACTATTTTCAGGCTCTGCTTACTACAATTTTGGAGAGAAAATACCAGGTTTAAGGTAAAACTATAGATTATATTGGGTGTATATTTATGTGTATTTTTTGCCAGTGCTGTTTTAGTAGGTCTGTGTGCGGCTGGAGTTGTGGTGCAAGTGTTAACCTTCTCCTCTTGACTGTCTGTTCCAGTCTTGGGTTGAGACAGCTTAGCTTCCAGTTTGGCTGTATAATTGCATCTCTTGCATATGTTAGTGCTTTGTGGTAGGAGGAGAGGGTTGTCTTTGTACATGAGGTAGTTGTAACATTGCCTTAGGATACCCAGATTCACCAGCTGGACTGGAGAGTGCACCTGAAGTTGCCGTTTGGTCATGCCTGAATAGTAGGGTGAGCTGCTTAGTCACTTGGTTGGTGAGGGGTGAATAAAGAGCCTTGCCCTGCTGGGCAATCAGTGTCAGGGTATATTAGTGCTTGCTATTAGGTCTGAGCAAGTGCTGGGCTGTAAGATGCTTTTTGAGTGCTTAGGTTGTGAGTTAGATTAGTTTCAAAGGAAAAACTGAAGAGGAGACTTAGTGGAGCCGGGAATAATTTAACAGTAGCTAACCGGCACTGTCCAGTTGGCAAAACCATGCAAACATGGTTTTTATAGTAGGGAAATGAAAGAGATAGAAATTAGCCCAAAATGGCCAATAAACTACTAACTTCTGGGCTGGAACCACTCCTCCAGGGACAGATAGGTTGCTCAAAGTTCCCCTCTCTCACAGGTGAACAGAGAAGCTTCCTTCTATCCAAGTAAGGTATGGGCAACTCAGAAATGAGTATCACAGCCCTGAATTCAGCACTAGCCTGAAAATTGGACTATACTAGCTTAGAAAGGTGGGAAACAAGGACGTTTTTTTTTTTTTTTTTGAAAAGATAAGGCAAAAACAGTAAAAGATACACTTAAAACAGCTTTAAATGACTACAGATGATCAGAAAAGGTATCGCACTTTAGTGTGTAGCCTACAGCAGTTAAATTATTTAAACATAAAACAACTTTGTAAAAGTGCAGGCAGTCAAATAAGTACAATATGTGAAAAAAAAGCAAGCTTTTTAATCACAATAAACGCTGGAAAATCTGCATTTAGGCAGAAAACAGATAAGTACATCAAGAAAGTACAGAAAACTGATACTTAATCACTCCAAAGTCTCTCTCCTAAGCTAGAAGGCTTGTATCAGTTTAAGGCTTTCTAGTGCTACCTAGTAGGTTAGTTACAGGAAAGATGGGAAACAAGCGCAGATGTGGTTTTTTAAACCAGAAAGTTGAAAGAGACGGACAAACTGTCCAAAAGGTCAATAGACTACAATTTCTGGACCAAGAACATCTCCTCTCTTGGTAGACAGTCTACCTAGTGCTTACCACTCCCACTGATAAGCTAAAAGGCTTTCCTCCAACACAGAAAGGCTTGCAGGGCTCAGAAGCTTACCAACAGTCCTGGATACAGCAACTCTCTATCTGGACTAGGATAGTTACAGGAAAGATGAGAAACAAGCGGCTTTTAAACCAGAACGTTAAAAGTGATGGAAAAAAAACTGCCCAAACGGCCAATAACTACAATTTCTGGGCCAGGAACCACTCCTCTTGTGGTAGATAGGCTACCTAATGCTTACCACTCCCACTGATAAGCTAGAAGGCTTCCCTCCAACACAGAAAGGCTTGAGGGTTCAGAAGCTTACAAAGAGTCCTGGAATACAACAAATTTGTACCTGGACTAGACTAGTTACAGGAAAGGTGGGAACAAGTACAAACATAGGCTTTTAAGCCAGCAAGTTGAAAGAGATGGAAAACTGTCCAAACGGCCAAATAAACTACAATTTCTGGGCCAAAACTCACTCTTCCCGTGGAGGATAGGCTACCTAGTGCTTACCACTCCCACTGATAAGCTAGAAGGCTTTTCTCCAGCACAGAAAGGCTTGGGGGCTCAGAAGCTTACTAACAATCCTGGATACAGCAACTCTGTAACCGGACTAGGATAGTTATAGGAAAGGCGGGAAACAAGCACAAGTGCGGCTTTCAAACCAGAAAGTTGAAAGAGATGGAAAAAAACTGCTCAAACAGCCAATAGCGACAATTTCTGGGCCAGGGACCACTCCTCTTGTGGTAGATAGGCTACCTGATGCTTACCACTCCCACTAATAAGCTAGAAGGCTTCCCTCCAACACAGAAAGGCTTGGGGGGCTCAGAAGCTTACAAAGAGTCCTGGATACAGCAAATCTGTACCTGGACTAGACTAGTAACAGGAAAGGCAGGAAACAAGCGCAAACACAGGCTTTTAAATCAGAAGGTTGAAAGAGATGGAAAAGCTTCCCAAACGGCCAATAAACTATAATTTCTGGGCCAGAAACCACTCCTCCTGTGGTAGATAGGTTACCTAGTGCTTACCACTCTCGCTGATAAGCTAGAAGGCTTCTCTCCAACACAGAAGGTCTTGGGGGGCTCTGAAGCTTACCAACAGTCCTAGGTACAGCAAATCTGTACCTGGATTACACTAGTTATAGGAAAGGTGGGGACCAAACACAAAAAGGGCTTTTAACCAGAAAGTAGAAAGAGATGGAAAAACTGCCCAAATGGCCAATGAACTACAATTTCAGGGCCAAAACCCACTCTTCATGTGGTAGGTAGGCTACCTAGTGCTTACCACTCCCACTGATAAGCTAGAAGGCTTCCCTCCAACAGAGAAAGGCTTGGGGGGAGGGGGCTCAAAAGCTTACCAACAGTTCTGGATACAGCAAGTCTGTATCTGGACTTGACTAGTTACAGGAAAGGCAGGAAACAAGCTTAGAATTTTTTTTTGTTTGCTTTTTTTTTGTTACAGAAAAGCAGCTAAAACAGCAGTAAATACAATTCAAATTGTACTGCAGGCCAGCACACCCGAGCGTGCAGCAACACTATGGCAAATACCTCAACACAACAATGAATAGAACATGCTGGAGGGATAGATTCCCTTCGCATAGACTTCCCTTACTATGGAACAGGGTCCCAATCTACATAAGACAGAGCCCCTCACTATCACTCTTCAAGAGGAACCTTGATGAGTGGATGGGTAACAGAAAGTTCACAACGGGGATCACACCAACAGCACTACTAGATAGGGGCCAAGGGTACTAGCTGCTAGTACAAGGGTCTAGGGAACTACTAAAGGGGCGGTGAATACCGCACAATTATGGCTGGGCTAATATATGCCTTCGGGCAGATATCCCAGTACCAACCTATGAACCTAAATACAGTTCAAATAAATGCAATTAAATTAACAAATGACTAAAAAACAAGTGCAGAAGGCAGTAAATTAGAAGGCTACTAACAAGCAGTAATAAGTACAGAGTATGAGCGACTGAACAGATATCAGCACGCAGAAGAGCAACTAAGACAGTTACAGTAAGAGCAGATGAATAAGATATAAATATATATATATATTTTTTTTTTTTTTTTTTTTGAGGGAAGGAAAAGAGCAGGATAATTTTTATTTACTTTTATTTATTTATTTTACATTTGTTAACCGGGATGGTCCGACTGGATACATGTCCTTTTTCAGCGGAGGCCCGGGGAGAAAAGCTCCAACAGAGTTACATTGATAATTAGGTACAGTAAATGAGCTGAAAGAACTTAACAAAAACATAGGCTATTTACATACAAGTACAAGACTGCCATTACTATTTCTGAGATTACTACAAATGTAACATTAATGACATATTAGCAAGGACGGTAGGCAGTATAATGACATAGAGTTAGACAGGATACATATTTCTTTATCACAGTATACAAAGTACTTATCATCTTAGCTAGTTGTTTATGTTTTAGTTAAAGGCACTGAGCTAGTCTGGGTTTGAGCAAGGACATAGCCAGTGTGACTTGAAGTGGAGTTTTAGACTATTTTTGAATTGACTTAGAGAAGTTGCAAGCGTGATGTTATTTGGGAGAGAGTTCCATATTTTACCAGTGGTGTTGGCAAATAGCACGTCACCACCTAGGTTGAGAGATTTAGTTGTTTGGACAAGGAGTCTGTTTGCTGAGCGAAGGCAGCTTAGATTGGAGTAGGGAGTCATTAAGTTTTTTAGTGCTGGGGTATTCTCAGGTTGTTTAAGGATTTTGAAGGCCTCTATGAGTTGGGACTGGTGAAGAAGGTGTGGGAATTCTATCCATCCAAGCTTTTTCAGGTTAGTACAGTGGTGTGTTCTGTAGGGTAGGCCTGTAACGAACCTGGCAATGTGATTATAGCAGGATGAGAGCTTGGCCAGATCAGATTTGTTAAGGTGAGTGAGGACAGGAGAGGCAAGTAGTAGGGTAGAGAGAAGGTGTGAACGGGCTGTGGCTGCCCTGGCATTCGGGGTAAGGAAGGCTTTAATTCTATATAGGGTCCCAAGTTTCTTGTTGACTGACTTAATGGCTTGGTTGATATGTATATCAAATCTGAGTTTATTGTCAATGTTTACTCCTAATAGCTTTGTATAGGTGTCTGGGGAGATGATGGTCCCATTATTGGATTTTATAGTGAAGTTTTCAGTCAGAGATCTATTGGTTGGGTAGAAGAGAAGTAACTTGGTTTTGTTTGGATTTAAGATCAGGAGATGGTTGGCAAGCCAGTTTTCGACTTTGGTGAAGCTATGTTGGGTGGTAGTTAGTAGATTTGCAAGAGAGGCAATGGAACATATTATAGTCGAGGCATCTGCATATTGAATGCAGGTGGCTTCAGGGATGACTGGATGTCGTTTATGAAGACTGAAAAGAGGAGAGGTCCTAATATGGAACCTTGAGGAACTCCTATGGTATTTGGTAGTAGGCAGGAGAGCTTGTTTTGCCACATTACTGCTTGTTGTCTCCCAGTGAGGTAAGCTTGAAACCAGTCAAGGGCTGGAGTATCTAGATACAGTGTTTTTAAAGTATATAGAAGTAACTGATGGTTTACCATATCGAAGGCTTTCGATAGGTCCAGGAAGAGAGCGGAGGATATTTTTTATTATTCGGTTAAGATTAATGTTTTCAGTAAAAGAGAGGAGGGCAGTGGTTGTACTATGATGGGGTCTGAATCCATGTTGAGAGTCTGTGAGTAGTTTATTTTGGGTTAGATAGAGCATTAGTTGGTTGTGCATGCACTTTTCCATAATTTTGGCAAGTGGTGATAGTATGGCTATAGGTCTATAGTTGGATAGTTCTGTGGATGAACCTCCTTTGTGGAGTGGAATAACATAGGATATTTTCCAAATTGATGGGATTGAGGCCTCGGTTATGGTTCTGTTAATTAGGATTGAGATAGGGTAGGCTACGACATCTGCAGCAATTTGCAGGTATTCAGCCGGCAGAAGATCGGCTGAAAGGGTGGTTGGCTTCAGTTTTTTCAAAAGGGATCTGATAAAGGATGCGGACACTGGCTGGAAGTTAAAAGAGAGTGGTGAGTCGGGTATAGTGTTTATAGAAGTGTGGGGAGGAGAAAGTTGGTTAGCTAATGACTGGATGGTTTCTGTGAAGAAAGTATTGAATGAATTGGCTATATCTTCTTGGCTCTTGTCAGATAATGTTCCTGGGGTCGGAGTAGTGGATTTGCCTGGTTGGAGAAGTTTATTTATGCCTGCCCAGTACTTTTGAGGGTTATTCTGATGTTTATGTTGCAGATTGTAGAAGTAATTTTTCTTATCTAGTATGATGGCTTTTTAGTCTCATTTCTAAGTTGTTGGAATTTGATACGATCTAGGGGTAGTTTGGTAGTGCGCCATTTATCCCACGCTTTGTCTATAGTTGTTATTTTGGTTTTGGTGTCTGTTGTTAGCCAGGGTGCTAGTTGAGTTTTAATTCTTATTGAGCGTTTAGGGGCATGTGAGTCAAGTATAGTAAGGAATGAATTGTTAAATGATGACACTGCCTCATCAAGGCGAAGGAACTTTAGTTTTGTCCAGTTACATGATTTGAGTTCAAGTTGAAATTTAGTTGGGTCAAAGTTTTTCCTGGATCTGATAGACCTATAAATAGGTAAGCTTGTACAATTAATTTTGTCTTTCATGATGTATGTGAGCAGGTGATCACTAAGATCATTAGGGAGAGTTCCAGACATATAGTTCTGGGGATGACTGTTGGTGAGTATCCAGTCTAGTATACTCTCTTTTTGGTTATTGTTACCTGTACGTGTGGTAGATGATATTATCTGAGAGAATCCATGTAGGTTAACAGGGATGGGGTTGGACTGTGCTGTGCATTGGTTCCAGTCAATATTAACATCGCCCAGGACAATGGTTTCTTGAGGGTAGTTGTTGGCTATCCAATGTAGAATGACCTCTAGTGTTTCTACATTGTTCCCAGGGGAATATAGGTGACAATTAGGTTAATGCCCTTATGATTATTTAGTAGAATTTTTAGAGCTAGTATTTCAGCGTTAGAGACCTGGGGTGGTTGTATAGGGTTAGTTATGATGTTAAGTGTGCTATTATATAAGACGGCTATTCCACCTCCTCTTTTCTTTACTCTATCTGCCCTAAGTATATTGTAACCAGGAGGCAGGATCTCATTGTCTTTGGTTGATGGCCGGAGCCATGTTTCAGATAGACACATTACGTTGGGGAGGTATGTGGCTAGTACAGCATGCAGGCTATGTATCTTATTGTTTAGGCTTCTAATGTTTAAGTGGCATATTAGGAGGGAGTTGACCAGTCGGTGGGAGAGTGGTGGGCTGGTAGGATTTTGAGTTAAGGTTGGGCCTGGATTAGGATGGATGTCCCCATCTTTGGTTATGTTTTTTCTTAGATACGCTAGTAGTCTAATAACTTTGAATAGTAGTTTTAGTTCATATTTGGATTTTGGTGTTGATTGGAGTGGTTTTTTTAGAAGCAAGTGGTTGGAATTTATAATTTTTGGGGTAGTGTAGTAGTGGGCAAGTTCCACAGTCAGTGGAGGTAGGGGGGTAGATAAAGAGGCTACAGGGGTTGTCCTTCCCAAATGCTCTCTTTGTACACAGTAGGAGTGCCTGAAATCAGAATATGATCTCACTGCACTCAGTTGAGTGAGCAAATGAGATGGGCACAGAAGGAGTATCCAAATACAAATCTACAAGAGGGGCGGGCAGTTTCAAAGCCACCAACATTAATACCAAAACAAGAACAGGGATGGTGGGTGGGGAACTAACTGTAGAGAGACAGCCACAACTTCAGCTGAGTTAATAATCAGTGAAAAATACAAATAAATAAATTATATACAGTACTATATGCAAAAGAGCAGATAAAAGTGTACTTAAATTCCCTTATACGTCCAGCTGATTTCAGGTAGATGTTAGCCAGCCAAAGATCTGATATTAAGCAGAGACAACTCAAAATATACCACTTATATAAGGCAAGATAGGATGTCAGTGATGAGCTGAAACTACCCTCCACTGCTATCAATGGCTACACAGAAATTCTAAAAAGTATTCTGTAGAGAGACAGACACAGCTTCAATTGAGTTAATATTCAGTGCAAAACACAAATAAATGAATTAAATACAGTACTATATGCAAAAGAGCAGATAAAAGTGTACTTAAATTCACTTATACGTCCAGCTGATTTCAGGTAGATGTTAGCCGGCTAAAGCTCTGATATTAGATAACTCAAAATTTACCACTTAAATAAGGCAAGTCAGGACGTCAGTGATGAGTTGAAACTACCGCCCACTGCTATCAATGGCTACACAGAAATTCTAAAAAGTACTCTGTAGAGAGACAGCCACAACTTCAGTTGAGTTAATATTCAGTGAAAAACACAAATACATAAATTAAATACAGTACTATATGCAAAAAAGCAGATAAAAGTGTACTTAAATTCACTTATATGTCCAGCTGATTACAGGTAAATGTTAGCCAGCCAAAGCTCTGATATTAAGTACATGTCAAATGGTTAAACTTTATTAAATTTGACTACAAAATAGTCAGAAAAAAAAGAAAAAAATTCAATTTAGTAAAACTGAAAAAAAATACACTTGTTTTGCAGGGGTGGGGAGCAACATAGCATGCAAACAATATATATCAACTTTAAGACTGCCCAGCATTGGTAAATGGCAAATTTCAATTCCTGCAGTACTGCAATTGCACAAATGCAAATAACAGCAAAATATGATAATTGCATTTTCAAACTGTTACGGTGTGTGTATGTGTCAAGATAGGGGTTCACTGTTATTGCCGAACTACAAACCTCTCCCCTATCTCGACCCATGTTAAAACAATTCCTAGGTTGACTTTTGATGTTCGACATTACCATTTTCGAATTTCCGTGTTCGACAAAAGTGTAGTCGATGGAGTTCGATTCGAACATATGATAGTAAACCATAGATATATATATATATATATATGGTTCTACCTCACTTCACCGACACGCCGGAACATCGACAGGGAAATCGCGAGCCCCAGAAGATCGACAGCGCAGAAGACCGACGCGACGGGACCAAGAAGATCGACAAGCAGAAGACCGACCCGACGGATGAAAGCACCGACGCCGAGGATGCCGACATGGGAAAAGGCTGTGTAAGTATGCGGTAGTGACGGACGTTAGGGTGCGAGTAAGGTAAGTGGGGATAGGGGTGGGTTAAGTGAGTTAGGGTTAGGAGCGGGTCAGGTAAGTGCGTAGTGATTGTGTTTGGGTTAGGGGCGGATAAGTGAGTTAGGGTTAGGAGCGGGTCAGGTAAGTGTGCGGTAGTGATTGTGTTTGGGTTAGGGCGGATAAGTGAGTTAGGGTTAGGGAGCGGTCAGGTAAGTGCGGTAGTGACGGACCTTAGGGTTAGGGTTTGGGTCAGGGTTGTAGGTAGTTGTGTATGTGTGGTTTAGTGTGGGTTTGTAGGGATTTTGTTGTGCTTGTGTTGTGTATGTGGTTTTGGACGGGAATGTGTTTAGGTTGTTGATTGTGGTGTGTGAAGTGTATGAGGTTTCGTGTTTGTGTACCGTCGGTTATTTCGTTGTCGGGCATGTGGGATTTCGTGTTTTTGTACTGTCGGTTATGTGGTGTCGGTGATTGCGTTGTCGGTGTTGTGGTGTTTCGTTTATGTGAGGTAGAACCATATATATATATATATATATATATATATATATATATATATATAAAACATACACACACACCTTCACAGTCAAAGTAAATTAATATGGAGTATCTGAGATCTGTTGTATGCATGAAATGCCTTGTATTGCCGGATACGGAACACGTTTGGAGAAGAGTGACTTTGCCACTCATCACAAACTGAGATCCTTAATTCTATAGAGGAAAGCATTGCATGGACCAAACATGAGTCTCACCTATGTGTTGTTTTTATTATCATTATCATCATCATTATTATTAGCATTAATACTGTACTTCATTCATGTGAACAAGGTGCCACAATTATTTAAGTTCTGTAGCTTTAAGTGAATGGACTGTCTTGTGCATGATTTTCTACTTGTTTCAGTGATGATGATCTAGCTTTGTAATGTCTTTGAGTTAGTTTTCTGACACATTTTCATCAGTTTTGTGGAGTATGGTTAATATGTTTCAGTTTTTTTTTCATTTACTTATGTTTTTAGTTAGTTTAAAAGTATTTATGGTAGTTTGTTAGTTTTGGATCTAATTTGCTGGTAGTCCTATTTGCCAGGTTGCTATTAGTGTTTTTGTACTTTTTAGTTGTTTTATTATTGTTTTTACCCCCCACTCTTATCACCATAGATATTGTATATAAAATTTTGATTTGAATTGGTATCGTTTTGTTATGGTATATTTATTTTGTGGCTCCAGTTGTGTGTCCTCACACCTTTGTTCCTAGTGATGTTATCTTATTCTTATTGGCCGACATCTTAAATACACTGAACAAAGACGTTTAACCTAGACAGTATCACTGTCAAATAAAGGAATCACACATTCGAAGTCTGAGTTGCATAGTGCAGGGGTACTGCCACAAATTATTTTCTTCACAGACTGCAGTAAGTATTAGAATTACAAATAAAGCAGACCAGCGGTATGTTGTAAGTATTAGAATTACAAATAAAGAAGACCAGTGGTAGGCAGTAAGTTCATAAGAGATTACTAGGCCTGTGGCCCTAGACCCTTTACAAGCCTAGCCATGTTAACCCCAAGTTGCCCCATTTTTCCTTATTAAGTGAACGTATTTTGCAGAGCTAGTCTATGGTCAACACCAACTCCACCTGTTCATGAGGGACATGGGTGTCACCCCCAAGGTCTGTTTCAGGTCTCCCATCCATTTGTCTAGGTTGCACTTGAATAGGGTCAGTGAGGAACTTTGCTTCACATGAATTGAAAGTTTGTTCCACAGAAGCAGCAATCTCTGGGAGGCATATTTGTTTCTCCAGTATGTTCGGTTAAAGTCACAAGCTAGGTTAAGATTGCTAGAGTGAGCGACTCTTGTGCTGTTAGCTTTCTCTATGTGAAGCATTTCGATCAGTACAGGATCAGAGACCACCCTGTAGGACAGGCACAGGTGTCCTCTCAGCAGCATATATGATACAGAGTACAGTGGCAGGGCTTTTAGTCTGTCCGTGTACGTCATGATTTGGAGGACCTATACTTTCTTGGTGAGGAACTTCTTTGGTCTCTTCAGCTGCTGCAGGTGTCTGTTGAGGTACATGCAAACGGGAGTTTTGTATTCTATTAGTGGTCTGATGAGGATCTAGTACATTTGGGCTATAACATCCTTAGACTTGGATAAAATGCCCTTACTTATGAGGTGCACAGCATAGAATGCTTTCCTTACTACAGAGGAAACTTGGTGGTCAAAGTTCAGATTGCTATCTACCCATACTTCTAGGTGTTACACCACTGCGTTTCAGCTTAGGGCAGGGTGTGTCAATACTGTAATTAGTGGGGAATTCTACTTTGCCAAAGGGAATTTAATTTTATACCATGGCTTTGGCACCAGTCATTTGCTTGTGTTAACCCTTCCTGTAGTACATTAACATTGTTGGGGGACACGATTGCACCCAATGTGCAATAATCAGCAAACTTGGTAAGCCAAAGGCCATCTAATTTAGCCTGGACTTCCAAGTAGTAGATTATAAACATTAAAGGACCTAGCACAGAAGCTTGTGGTACACCACTGGTGATGGGTCTACTGGTAGAGGTAGAGACACCAACTTTTGCAGTATGTGTTCTGTCGGTGAGACAGTTGGCTACCCATCTAGTGATGTAAGGGTTAATCCCAAACTGGGAGAGTTTTTCAATGATTGCTGAGTGGGGGATTGTGTCTGTAGTCCTGGCCAGGTTAAGATAGGTGGTATGCAATGTCTTACGTTCATCCATGGCTTTGGTGACTTTCTCGAAGAAGTCCACCAGGTTTAATAATTATGATAGGCCCCTAACAAAGCCAAACTGGGTTGGGTATAGAGTTTGAAGGTAACCTATGTCCTTGTTGATAAGGCCCATGATGATTCTTTTCATGGCCTTACAGATGAGACTGGTTAGACTTATGGGTCTATAGTTTCCAGGGTCTGTTGATGGCCTCCCTTTGTGCCGGGGATTACTGTTGTTGTTCTCCAGTTTGCTGGAACAAAGCCATTTCTCAGGCTATGGTTAATGAGAGTGCTAAGTGTGTCTCCTAGGTCCTGTTTTAGATTGCTTAATAAGCATACTGGAATGTTATCTGGTCTCACTGAGGCCATGTTTTTGGCCTTGGAGAGCACAGATAAGACCTGATCTCTAGAGAGACTAAGCAGAGGACTGGTGTTGGGTATGTTTTGCGGTATGGCCAGGTGGGTGAAATTTGCAACAAATCTGTCAGCTAGCAGGTTGGGTATTTCCTCCAGTGCAGTATGAGTGGTATCATCTATTACCAGTTCTGCACAAAGCTGGCATTCCTATTTAGGTTTCAGATGTAATTAAATAATGCCTTATGATTATCTTTAGAGGCAGTATTTTAGCTTCATATTTAGCTTTAGAAGATTTCACAAGATTTCTGATTTGTTTGTTCAAGCTGAGGAGGGAATTCTTCCTCTGCTGAGTCAGTTTCCTCTTATTCTTAGACATTATTTTCTTCATCTTGTTATATAAACTTTTTATACTTGAGGTCTACCATAGGTTCAATGACCACAAGGGCCTTTTAAAACCTAGCCATGCATCCCAAATCTCTGACAAGTTCTGATACCCTTGATAAGTATAACCAAGAGTTTGGGAGCTGAACCATTGGGCATGTTTTGGGGGTGGCTTGTTTTCTCAGGAGGACCTGATTTTGAATCAGTAAGGTTCAGCTGAATCTATACAGCTGCTTAAGTGTTTGTACAGGACATCAGAGTACAACTATGTATAGGAGTGATTGTTGTCTGTGAGTATGGTGGTATAAACCTTTTTATAACATCACTTAGTAGTCCGAAGTTGGGTTTGGAAAAGTTCTTCAGTTTTTTTTCCTCATGTGGGGGTGGTGTCAGGTCCAATAGTTACTTTAAATGAGACAGTTTTAGGGTCCAGCCTTATCAGGGAAGGGATCACCAAGGGGGAGTGCAGTGAATCCCCATGTTGGTGAGTACTATGTCTAGGATATTTGCGTTTATATTACGTGATCAAACAGTGAAATGTTCAAACACAATAATTGACCCCAAAATATCAAAATGCTGTAACATCGAACGGCCAAAAAAAAAAAAACATTAAAACGTTCTAAGCAGGGGGGAAGCCCCCCTGCACCCCACACACCCCACTACTTAAATATACCAACTCTGAGATTGCACTACAGTGCAGACAATGGAAAACTTCCATGTCCGCACTGTACGGAGATCTCCATTGAACCGTTCAACATTCTGACGATTCAATAGCTACTGGTCGATTATTACGTATTCGAACATTTCACTGTTCGATCATGCAATATAGACCCAGATACCTGAGCCATTTGTGAGGGTGCAGACTATCTGTTCCAGAGCATTTGAATTATCAAAATCCACAAACCTCTGGGTGATTGTGTTTGCGCTTGTATATGTCACACAGTTGATGGAAATATTAGACTTACAAATAAAATAGAGAAGTGATAGATAGTAAGTATTAGAATTACAAATAAAGGAGACCAGTGGTGTCCAGTGAGTATTACAATTACAATTACAAATAAAGGAGACCAGGTGTGTGCAGTGATTATTAGAATAACAAATAAAGGAGACCAGTGGTTTGCAGTGAGTATTAGAATTATGAATAAAGGAAACCAGTGGTGTTCAGTGAGTATTAGAATTACAAATAAAGGAGACCAATGGTATGCAGTATTAAAATTACAAATAAAGGAGACCAGTGGTATGCAGTGAGTATTAGAATTACAAGTAAAGGAGACCAGTGGTATGGCACGTCCTGTAATATGCACTAAAAGGGCTAACAAACTAGTCATTCAAAAATCAAGAATTTATTACTTATGTTTGGATATAATCAAAAAGGAAGCATGACATATTTAGACTAAGTACAAGGGTGTCTTATAGGTTCATAGGTAGGTACTAGGCTATTGGCCCTAGGGCCTATATAAGCCTAGCCAAATGGTACCCTGGCTTTTGCCACCCAAGAAAATTATTTTTCTGTGCCCCTGTCAAGCAGAGCCACAGAAGTCTTGATAAATGACAATTAACCTATAGGAGGCAGACTATAAATTTACCTTCTCATAGTTTTCACAAAGAGAAGTATCATCATTATTATTACTATCAACCAAAAAATGGACTGTTCTTCTAGATCGAACATATAAAAATACCACAAACAATTTGAACAGAGTACTGAAAGACTAGAAATGACTAATAAACTCATAAACGTTTATTGAACTTAAAAAACAATAAAGTAAACACTTTTGTTTTTATGTACTTTCTAGTAAAACTTCATCAGACTTTTATCACACTTTCAGAATGGGTCTATATTACAGTGTCAAAAGACGAAGTAACAAACACGTCTTTATCAGCACATAAATATCGACCTCTGCAGTTGCTAAATGGCTACTTCAGCAATTTTTTTCCCAGGGGAAAAAAATTGCTTGGCCGTCATTGGGGATTTGCCTTTTTCGCCACTGTAGTGCGATCTTGGAGTTTGTATATTTAGTTAGGGGGGCAAAGCCCCTCCACTATGTAGGGTTTGAATATTTGGTTTGTTTGTCTTCGGCCAAGCGACTTTTTCCCTGGGAACAAACTTCGCTAAAGTGGCCATTTGGCATTTGCAGAGCTCAATATTCACATGTCGATAAAGATGTGTTCAGCTATTTCTTCTTTTGACATCATAATATAGACCCTTTAAGATCTACTTATTAAATACTTCTCTTTATTCATCATATGATCCTTCATCTGGTTAAAACCAACTGTTTCTGAAACATTTTAAATACTACTTTAAAATTAACTGCTCCATTCAAACCTCAGCTTGACAAGCATGTAATAAGATCTGCCATTTAAGTTCACTAGAATCTAAATATTTTTTTTTTTTTTGCATTCTGCTTAACAAAATCTAAAACAACAAAATTAAAATTATAATAATAGTTTTAATATATTTGATCTAGAAGAGCAGTTCAATTTGTTTTGGTATTACAAGATGTCAGAATCAGTTCTTCAAACCATAACAGAAGGAGATAAAATTATTTTGTTGACTCTAAGCATGCATGCAGTTAACTATGAAGAAGCTTTCCAAAATGAGAATGTTGTTCAAACAGAGAGAGCCTTCATCTGTGAACATTCATAAGATGAGTGTGGTAGTTTCAGCCCAAGTATATACAGGTGACGTAACAGAATGAATTATGACTGACTGTTGTGGTAAAGGAGACAATACATCAAATGATGATGTGAGTTTGCCAGAATTATTTAATTAAGTTAAAAAGGTGTACATTTTACAACAACAAACTGCAGCTAAGTGATTATAGTGATTATAAAAATTAACAGAGTATTATTCTTTATAAAGAAAATACTTTTCAAGAAAGTAAATAACTACATATAAAATATAAAAATTATAATGGGACATGGAATATTTTATGATATGTCTGGGAAATAATATTCCAAAAGCTTTAACACTATTTAAAGCTTTGAGTGGCAATCAGTATTCAAAGGAATTCTAGTTGAAATGGGAAAGTATATTAGTAAAAGAAAGCCTGTCCCTGACTGAGCTGTTGACAATGGACATTGAAATCCATTTACAAAATTACACAAAGAGGTTGTGTGCATCAGATAATATAATATCTTTAGCTGCTTCCACAGGGGAGATTGTCAGCATGATGAATAGTATTAATTTCCATCTTATGAAAGAAGTTGATTTTCAGTTTAAGAAGCAAATTAAAAAAATAGGAGAGATCTGCATCAGAACAATGTCATAATGCAAGAAATATAAGGGAGGAGTTGCCAATTTAAGCAATCCATCACAGAGAAGAGTGAATCAAAATAATGCAGTGGTCCATGTCAAAGAAAGTAAAGTAACAGAAGATAACACGATTAATAAAGAGAAAGCAAGGGATAAAATCAAAATATTTTGTCTGATAATGTGACAAGACTTTCCAAATTAGTGGCTGATTGGGAAGCATTTGAAAAGGAGACTGTTGGGGGTATGGCCCAACCAGGGGTTTTTCACGTTACTGTGATTTTGAAAGAAAGAGAAGAAGAAGAATGAGGAGGAGAAGTAAGTGCAAGGAGTTTCCTCATCACAAAATTCTTGAAATTTAAACCATCAGAAGTTTAAAAGGAAGGCAACATGTAATCAATGTTCAAGGGTAAAGAAGAGACATTAATGTCTTTAGAGTCCAGGGTATTTCATTTGTCTTGCAAAACTTTGTCAGATGATGAACTGAGTTTGTTATGTAAAGGTTTTTCATTTGTTTCCTCAAAAAGAGTGGAAATAATAGATACTGTATCTAGTTTAAAGACTTTTTTTAGACAACTGAATTTATTTTTGGACGTAGTATTAAACGATTTAATTTTATAAGTTCATTTCTAAGAGACACTTTTCATTTTAAAGACAGAGTAAAGGAAGTGAACCTAAGAAATATTGAGTTTTTCATCAGTATAGATGTAAAGTCATTATATAGTGTGATCCTACATGATATAGGAATAGAATGGGCCAGTAACATGTTATTAAATAAAGCAAATTTTACAGTAAAAGAAGTAATGTGTTGAAAATATTTTTTTATGCTTGGTAATAAGTATTTTCAACAAATAACTTGAGTAGCGATGAGGGCAACATTAGCCCCAAGCTTTTTGAATCTGGTTATAAAATTTTTTGTGAAAAAAAATATATTAAGGACAGTGCCTATAATAGTTATATAATTTTATGGTCATCTTATTGAAGATATATTTTTAGTGTGGGATGTCAGAATGGGAAAACTTTATTACATGTCTGAATTCCACAATGAGTATTTTAAAATATTTAAACATGTTTGCAGTAAAGATTAAATTAATTGTTAGATATTCTGTTGTACAAGAGGTAAGATACTAGGACATTAGAGACTATAATAAGCTATAGAAAAAGACGAAAGTGATATATGACCGTATACATCCCCCATGGTTAAAAAGCAATTTATTTAAAAGTATGAAATATAGAGTGGAGAATCTAACTATGGTTACAAAAGATAGGCTGTTTATAATAGATAAGTGAAAACAGAAATTTAAAAAGAGACTTTATTCAGATAAGAAATTTATAAATAAAACAACAGTAATAAGGAAGTTAAGATAATGGAAAATGTTAATAAGAAGAGGAATTTTAAGGACAGTATGGCATTGACTTATTCAGTAGATAGTAATAACATAAGGAATATAATAGAATCAAATTTGAAATATTTTATGGAAATAAAGATGTTTTAGATATATTGGGAACATGACCAAGTTTTATTTATAAAAGAGGAACATAATTAAAGCAGATGTTAAAAAGGAGAAGTCCAAGTGCAAAAAAATGAAAAAGTTAAATGATGTAGTTACAAATATAAGTGTAAATTTTGTAAGTTTATAATGAAGGTGATAGTATAG
Organism: Protopterus annectens; assembly: GCF_019279795.1. Lineage (NCBI taxonomy): Eukaryota > Metazoa > Chordata > Ceratodontiformes > Protopteridae > Protopterus > Protopterus annectens. Next base: position 780,273,820 of record NC_056748.1, on the reverse strand, counting down.
AGTGTTTTAGTATAGATAAGAGGTATACTCATCTGGGTAGATTTACCTGTGAATCTACATATTTAGTTTATATATTAATATGGAGAATGTAGTTTTTTTTATGTGGGTAAAACAAAAAGGAAGTAGTGTAAAAGGATTTCAGAACATTTATATGCAATTCAGAAATGGTGGTTTTAATGCATTGTTTAGGCATTCACAAAATTGTAATTATATTTTTAATTCTGCTGTTTTAGATTTTGTTAAGCAGGATGCAAGAGGGGATACCAGAGATTATTTAGATTTAAATGAACTTTAATGGCAGATTTTATGAGATGCCTGTTAAGAGCAAGATTTGAATAGAGCTATTAATTTTAAATTAGTATTAAAAAAATCTCATAAATGTTTGGTTTTAACCACACGAGGGATCATGTAATGCATTAAGTCAAATATTTAATAAGTAGATTTTAAAGTGTGGTAGAAGTCTGATGAAGTCTTAATAAAAAGTTTGTAAAGACAAAAGCTCTTACTTTATTGTTTTTAAGTTCAATAAAATTTTGTGAGTAAATTAGACTTCTGTAGTCCTTCGATAATTTGGTCAAATTGTTAGTGGTATTATTACGAGTATGCTGAGAAGCAAGTTGTCATAAGAGAGTAATGATGTATAAGTGGTAGAATGTTTATACTACTGGCTACAATCACTGTAATGAGCTATGCAGGGACCGTTGTGTGCTGCTCAAAAGTTAACTGAGGCATTCACAGGACATGTGGCTAAATATCACATAAACCTTTTGAACCAAAATTAGTCAAGAAAACCTTGAAAGGAAAATAAAGCACTAGTAACCTTTCAGAAAATAGGTCACAGAGAAGCCTCAGTGATGCGTAACTTTATGCGAACTGTGTTTAACATGAAACTGCAGCTTATCTTTCTTTTATACAAACAATCAAGCGATTAAGAAAGATTCACAAACCCTCCACTTCTCCCAAAAAGTGACTGTGGGATACATTGGCAAAGAATAAGCTTTTAAGGAACCACTATGGCTTTATTCAAGTTCTTGAAAATTGAATATTAGTTGCTCTACTTACAAATTGAACATCCAACATAATTATCACTCAAATTGATTTAGAATATTCTTTTAAAAAGAGAATATACAGTATAAGTAGTTACATTTGTCTTTAAAAATGGAACAAGCATATTGCATTTCATATTAAGGCTTTATAAAAAAAAATCAGTTAAGTACTTTTCAGACAAGCTTTCAGCAAAATTTGCCAATCATTTTCATACAACAGTACACTATATTCTCTGTTAACTCCTCCACTCCATGAGAGTCTGTGATATAGTTTTCATAGCCAAAAAAATAAAGGTTGCGATATTTGTCAGAATTATTTTTATAACCAATAATATGAGTATGCTTTCCAAAAGCATTATTAACATCATGCTTCTGTGAGCATAACATTCTCTGCTATCCTTCTTAAACTTTCATGTGATTCTGCTCACATAAAAGTGCTCATTTAGTTAACAAATTACTAGATAAATAAAAATAAAAACAAACACTATATCTAGTATAGGCAGACTAGTGGTGCCTCACAGCATTTGGGTCTGCAGGTCTCAGTGTCTGCCTGCTCTACTTTCTCTATGGAAGCTGCACATCCTTTTAATATTCATGTGAGGTTTCAGGTGCCACACCAGTTCCCTCCACCATTCCAAAGATATGCAGGTAGGTTAACAAGTGATATTTTAAACTGCCTGACTGTGATCATGTGGTATGTGAGTGAGTTTGTGACTACAAGTCCCTTGATGGGTCAGCAGTGCAGTCCATCCAGGATTAGTTATCTACCTTATGTTTGACCACTCCCACATTCTAAAGACATGCAAGTAGGTTAACAAGTGATATTTCAAACTGCCTGCTGGTGATCATGTGGTATGTAAGTGAGTTTGTGACTGCAAACTTGTAATCAAGGGATGGGTCAGTGGTGGAGTCCATCCAGGACTAGTTATCTACCTTATGTCTGACTGTTACCTACAAAGGCCCCAGCTCCACTGTGACTATGAATTGTGCAAATTAAATATTAAAAAATTATTAGATGAATGAAGAGGTAGTGGTGAATCTCATTTTCCCCTTTCACTTGCATAGTGACAAGACATAGGAATTTCCTTTCCTCACATATGTGTACAGGCTTGACACTGCACCATTTAAAATGTACTGGAACCTGAGAGACATAGTTCTGCCTTGTAATATACCAACAGCCAATATGTATGTGAAGTATCCACTCCTTCAGAACACAACATATGACTCTGGCATGTTGCATGGGTTTATTCTTTGATCAGAAGACAGAATATTCTACTTCTGATTGATTACATTTGAAAGCTGTATAATTCACTATATTGCTCTACAGGTACTGACCAGTGGCTTTCCACTACATCTTCTTTATGTGATTATTAAATTTATGTTCCTTTTGAAGCCATCACCTATGTTGAGATCAAACTTCCGGTAACACTCCTATTTAAAGTAATACCGCCTGTCATCATCTGTTAAAATCCAAGTGTTGCATGATTTATGAATTCAGTGGCATGACCTCTGTGTAACTGACTAACACCACTAAAGGAACTTCATTTGGTGCTGTTCAGTAATACTGTTATGGGGGGCACCGCTGGAAATTTCAGACTCAACTACTGATAGAGCCATTAGCAGTTCAGACACTACAGTAAACATAAGGCCCTAGTAATGAAGAGACATGAGACAGACCTGCTTCCAAGCTTAGCAATTTACTTTACCCGAGTAGTGACAGGAGTGATGTTTTTAACCCATTTTGTGGCTCATTCTGTTTAACAATAATATTGCTAATACCAGACACCCTCATTTGTCTAAACTCTTACTTTCTTCTCTCTCTCTCTCTCTCTTTTTTAGAGAAATAGGTACTCATGGGAATTTTATGTGAAATTTTGTTTTCAAGTAAACCAGACCCTCAAACAGACAAGAATAGTTTACTAGGCCATGGGTCAGATTGTCCTTGTATATTTGTATTAATGCTAATAAATCAACCTATTTTTCTGTAATTCTGCTTTTCATTCCATTCAGAGGCTTTTTCTGTCTAATTCTGTTTCCATAGTTACATGCTTGTGTATTCTGACTACCTCTGTAAACATGAAAATGATGCTGTCTCTTATTGAATTTGACAACTTCCTCCAGATTATTTGCTAAAACAGGCAGTATAAGTGAATCTGCTAACTTCCTCTTGTATAGTCTCAGTGAAATGCTCCTTTAACTGTTTATGCTTCTACAGTATGGATTCTCTTAATTGTGTCACGAACACTTGTGCACTTCTGCAAACAGATTGTCTTGCTTTAACCAAGGCTGTAAAGTTGCTGCTTGAAACATCTATTTGTAGACAGTCTCTTTGTAAAGACATTTTAGGCAGATTTGTCACAATGGCTTTAGTTTGTGCCTTGAAAAAGTATACAAAGCAGACATGTTTAGCTTACACTTTAATGCCAGTCTTCTGAAAATATATTTTCAGACATTATGCTGGAGTCTGCTCCAGTTTTCAGCAGAAACACAGAAGATTTACTAAGTATTCACAACTTCTCTAACCAGACTTTATTTCTCAGCTTCTATGATTTTGCTGCATTAAAAGCTGTGTTTCTGACTTAATTATCCTAGTATTCACTCATCTCAGTATTCAGAACTCATTTGAACAGTACTCACGAAGACTTCAGGCATCATTTCTGCCACTCTCTAACGCACTTATTTTCATTGCTGTCTTTTCAAATAAATCACAGTTTAGCATAATGACCTGTTATATCATAAATCTAACAGGCTTGATTTTTGTTTTACTTTATATTGTCTCTTTTCATGCTTACTGACATAATACATGCACTGGTTGAGATTCTTTGCTACTCGTTTATTACTAGGCATGATCTTGAGAAACTTAACTTGCTGTATTATGTCAGTTTTTATTTTTATTATTTTTACAGTTTTCCAGCTATGAATTCTCATTCTCAATTTGTATTATAGTTTTGCATACTTCCATGCCATCAGTCAATGATTTCAACTAAACTATCAATAGTTTTTTCAAGTGTTAGTTTTTTTTGTTAGAGACTAGGCGACCTGTAGATCTGCACCCTGACTGGAGAATGAACGTTCTCCAGCAGGGTGTTAATCTACAGGTAATGCTCACTGAAAAATTAGTCTGGCACTTCACGGCAGCATATAAAACTGCTGTGGAGCTTGGACTGAAAGAAAGGTAACAGCAGCCATTATTTTACACTCGCTAAGCTGCACATTTGCTATTTAGCAAATATAAAATAAAACAAGAAAAAAATCTGAAAAAACAGAAAAGTGTTTGTGTGTGTGTTTATGTCTGTATGTGAGAGTGTATGCCTACATGAGGGTGCAAGTGAGATTGATCGAGACATTTTACACTTGCTAAGCAGTGCTTTTGCTGTTTAGTAAGTGTAAAAGTAAAAAAAAAAAAAAAGAAGTGTTTGAGTGTAAAAAAAAAAAAAAGAAAGGTGTTTGCGTGTGTGGGTGTTTCTGTCTGTGTGTGTATATACATGCTTACGTGAATGATTGCAATGATTACATGTGTGTGTGTGTGTGTATATGTGTATATATGTGTATGTATGTATGCATGCATGTGAAATGTTTCAGCAATCAAGCAGTGGCAGCAGAAGTAGTTATGTTTTTTTCATATCTCCTGACCTCTTAGTGCAAGATATCTGGATAGGGCAAGCCTAAAGTAGAGGAGGCACAAATGCTCAAAAATAAGAACAGCTATTACTGTTATAAAATTGCACAGTTGCTTGAATAACAGGATTTATGTTAGCATGCATATTCTGTACCACAACTGTGTTTCTGTGGGGGAGAGTAGCAGCAACAGTTAAGAGGTTTGCATACCTCTCCACCTCTTAACTCAGTAAATCTGAATAAAGCCTAAAGTAAATGGGACAAAAAGAAGGATCAAAACTAGGAATATATTTAAAATATTTCTCTTATAAGATTAAAGAGTTGCTTGAATAAAATGATTTGTTTTAGAATGCATTTTCTGAAGGAAATATAGTCTGAAACTGAAATGTATGGCATTATTTAATGACTTCAGTACCTAATGACTGGGAACAAACCACACATTTTAGGAGTAAGGGACCAAAAAATAAATAAAATAAATATCTGTATATTTTTTGAAAATGTTATAGTTTGTATGTAAAATACTTCCCCAACACCATTTGCATGTACTACAGCAAGTATGAAACATTAGGCGGATGAACTACTTTACATCAGAAATATATTAAAAAATAATGTAGTAATAAAAAATAAAGTAAATAAAACCTAAGAATTTTACATACACCCCTCCAGGGTGTGTGTTACTGTGTAAATAATACCCTTCCAGGGATATAGAGGCCTATGGCATCAGGCTTCATAACACCCCTGGATGGCCATTATTTACACAGTAACACACACCCTCTTGGGCATTATTGCTTGCTTAGCATCCTGCCTCTTGCATATCCATTGTTTATGCCACATACATTTTATCTCTGATCAGTAAATTACACAGCTTTCCAAATTCAAAAATACAGTATGTACCCTGCATTTCAAATTAATTACAACTGCATTGACTTTTTAGCTCCCTCTGGCTTCTGGAAAAATAAGTAAGTAAATAAAAGTCTGGCATAAGGTAGGTTCTTCGTATCAGAATATATTCAGAATTTAGCTTTTAATATCATCAAACTGTTTTTCTTTTCCACAAATCAGAAGTGTTACATGCCTTGATAGCTGTTTCATGTATGATTTGAAGAGATATTGCAAACTAGACTTTCTCTGGGTTGTCACTGAAGACACTTGCAACAAGGTAGAACTAAAAACCTCTGGATCCGGTACTTCCAATTTCATGGCAAGCTTCCCTGCAGTTTCCAAGCAGCTGGAGGCTAAATTGTCATCAATCCCAGATTACAAGATAAGAAAATTGGCAAATGTTACCAAAAATTGAAGAAATAATGATAGTTACATAACTGCCATGAAAATAAATATTTAATTCCATAAAGGTAAATTGTTAGGCTAAAAAGAATGCTGCTAATTGGACTGTTTTTCAGAATGAAATAAAGTAGCTTTGTGTGTGTGTGTGTTTTAAAGTAAAACTCACCCATGCAGAAAAGGCAGGATACCCATCTATTGTCCATGTGCTCTGTAAAGACATAGACACCTTGAGTGACATTTTTCCTGTAAAAAATAAGGAAACAGCTCCAGTACTTAGTAATAATGACCATCCCTCCTGGTATGTCTAAAGGTAAGTTCCCCGTGCTTTCTCCTATTAACCTTGTGAACTTGGGCATTCTGACACAGTGTAGCATCTGCCTCATGTACACAGACAACCCTCTCCTCTTACCTCCCAACACAGACTTGTGAGAGATGCACTTATTTATCCAAATTGGAAGCCATGCACTCTCAAGCCAAGACCGGAATAGCTGGTCAAGAGAAGAAGGTCAACACCTGCACCACACCACATGCAACACATACCCCTCTAGAACACGCACCATCACAGCTCTCACATAAAAACACAAACCACACACCCACCTTCGCAGAGGCTCTCAACAGATATCTACACAAACAGCAGAGACCTCCAAGGCAGAAATGCACTCGATCACCACAACACAGCACAAACCACAAGACACATACCTTAGCTACACAGTGTGCCCCTCAACCTAAGCCCCTAAGGCAAAACAGCTTGCTCAATACACTAATCATAGGTGACTCAATAGTGAGGCACACTGATGTTGCACTCACTAGGTTGAATAAGGAGAAGGTAACAGTCAGCTGTCTATCAGGTGCCAGAATCCGACAAGTAACACATGCACTCAAGTCACTCCACAACAAGTACACGTATGACTGTGTCACTGTCCATGTGGGTGTGAATAACCTGAGACACACCTCCCTGGACTACATGAAAAGAGACATGATGGAGCTCTCAGATTATGTGGCCCAGACAGGTATGACCTTTGCCCTGAGCAGCATCCTACTGTCACCCAGAATGATACCACAGTACAAGCAGAAAATTATTAATTTCAACAATTGGCTAAGTTTCTAGTGTCATTCTAAGGGGATCCAGTATCTGTCTGCTTAGGATGACATGATTGACAGACCTCGATGCTTTGCCAGAGATGGCCTGCATCTGTCACCCCTGGGTTTCTGGATACTGGCTAAAGCTCTTGCCACTCCTATGCTGCCTTTTTTTAGGTTATGTTCCAAAGACCAAATTACCACCATAACAGCTATAAATAAATGCAATCTGAGGGTCATGCTGCTCAATGATAGAACTCTAAATGTCAAGATGCACTTGCTCGAAGCACTCCTAAAAATGGAGAACATCGACATTTATGCTGTAACGGAGACATGGTTTAATGCAGCAGAAAGCACCCCTGTGCTAACAGGCTATAACTCATTCCACACCTTTTGGACCCAGAACATGGACTGAATCTCCAAAGGTGGTGGTATCTCCATAGTCATAAAGGATATACACACCTCCAGACTAGTAGCCCAGCATAACACATCCAAGATACTTCAGGTACAACTAACATTGGGTAAGACGGCGATTCAGGTCATAGCCTGCTATAGGCCCCAACCATGTCTCAAGACTCCCACTCCACATTCCTAAGCACCCTGGAAACTATTAGGGTTCAACCCAACACTCTCATACTAGGTGACTTCAACTACCCCTCCATCAACTGGGAAAAATACTCATACAGCAATACACTGGCCCAATGCTTCCTGGAATTCATCACTTTCAATGCCCGGGACTAGCTTATTCTTACCCCCACTAGAGGAAGCAACATCCTTGACCTGGTTATTACTAACATGGGCAACTGTTGCTCTACACCAATAGTCAATTCCTCCCTGGTTAGATCTGACCACAAACTAATCACCATGGAAATTCACATCTCACCCACACCCCCTGCAAAGGTAACCCACATGAAAAACTTCTCCAAAGCTGAATTTGGGCTCCTAAAAACATTGGTGGCTAACTTCATGGCACCCATGTCAATGGAAAATAGATGCATGACTACCGAATCATACACCAATGCACTATACGAACATGTACAAAAATGCATGGAACTAGCCATACCCAACAGAACCAAGACACTCTCCTCCAAAAAAAGGAAGCCAATCTGGTAGTCCCCTGCCATTAATAAACTCCAGTGAAGTCCCAAAAACTCCCTTATTAGCCTCAACAAAAAGATGAGATCCCTCATCAAAACCTCTAAAGCCAGCTATGAAGGCATAATTGTGGCAGACACTAAAAACAACCACAAAGCCTTTTACAGTTATATCAATAATCTCCACGGCAATACCCAGGTTTGCTCTGAGTTACTGCGCAATAGTACCTCCTATAATGAGCCAACAGATATTACCAACATACTGGCTAACAGATTCAGTGCCAATTTTATCCCCCTCTCTCCCTCCCAAAGGACCAATCATAATTCCGGAAGAATGCCAGGCATCCAGCATTACTGCAGCACAGGTTAAAGCTGTATTGTCCAAGGCCAAGAATACAGCTTCCATGGGACTCAACAATATCCCTGGATGTGTTCTACATGAACTACAAAGTGAACTGGCACCACATCTGTGTGCCCTGTTCAATCACAGCCTCACCTCAGGCTTTATCCCTACCGAATGGTGCACTGCTACAGTCATCCCTCTCCATAAAGGGGGAGTGGCTACAGACCCTGGGAATTACTGCCCCATTAGCTTGACGAGTCTAATATATAAGGCTATGGAGTGCATCATTATGGACCTAATTAACAAGGATATAGGGAATCTCCAAACACTAGATCCCACGCAATTTGGTTTTCTGAAAGGTAGATCATGCTTGGTTGACTTCTTTGAGTCAGTCACCAGAGCTGTGGATGAGAGCAAGGCAGTTCATACAGCCTACCTCGATCTGACCAAGGCCTTTGATACCATTCCCCACTCAGGAATTATTGATAAACTCAACAGACTAGGCATCGACCCCTATATCACTAGGTGGGTTGCAAATTGGCTCACAGATAGAACCCACAGTGTGAAAGTAGCGGACTCCAGTCAGACTGACGACCAGTCACAAGTGGAGTCCCACAGGGATTGGTCCTGGGTCCTCTCCTGTTTGTCATCTACTTCTCAGAAGTCCAGGCCAACATGGAGGGACTCTGGCGGTCCAAGTTCGCAGACAACTGCAAACTGGGTATTAACTCCACAAGTGATATAGACATCCTACAGAAAGGCCTCACTGAGACCAATGACTGGTGTCGAAACCAAGGCCTTAAGCTCAATGCCAAAAAATGCATCATCATCCCCTTTGGGAAAAACTCAGTTCCCACTAATTACCACATCAATGGGAGCCCACTGAAAACTGAAGGTGTTATAAGAGATCTAGGGACACAGGTTGACAGCAACCTCTCCTTCGACCACCACATTTCTACTGTGGTCAGAAAGTCCTTCTATGTGGCACATCTCATTACCAAGGGTTTTGCATCCAGGAAGAAAGAGGTCATCCTCTCTCTCTACTCTTCCTTCATTAGGCAATCAGAGTATAATGACCCATTTGGCATGTACCTCACTAGACGCATCCAACAGCTGGAAAGGCCACAAAAGTACCTCATGAAGAGGATCCTAGGCCTTAAACACATGTCCTACATGGACAGACTCGAAAAATTCCAGTTATTCTCTGTCTCATATCATCTACTAAGAGGTGATCTCTGCTTGACTTACAAAGCCATGTCTGACCCAGCTCTGTTATAAATGCTACATCTAAAGAAATCCTAATCCCTCCGAACCACACACTCCAGAGACCTCAACCTCATTACCACAATCAACAGAACATGTTGGAGGGACAGGTTCATAACCCAGAGACTGCCCATGCTCTGGAATAGACTTCCCATACATGTCAAGGAGAGCACTTCTTGATGAGTGGATGGGAAATAGAATGTTCACCCCTGGGATCACTCCAGTGGCTCTACTTAGGTTCATTGGTTCACAGGTAGGTACTAGGCTATCAGCCCAAGAGCCTATGCAAGCCTAGCCAACAAGGTTCCCTGCCTTATGCCACCCATGAAAGTTATTTTTCTGTGCCACTGTCGAGCTGAGACACTGAAGTGATCCCTAGGGTGTAGTTCCTATTTCCCATCCACTCATCAAGATTTGTCTTCATTGATAGACTTGATAGAGACACTGGGAACTAACAACAGGCGGCATGATGCCATGGCACTTATGTAGTCTAGGCTTGTAGAGGCTTCAGGGCCATTAGCCTAGTACACACCTATGAACCTATATACCTATGAGTGGAGAAAAATTACTATTTCTGCACTGTGAACAAATTGCCACTAGCTCTTTCCTTTTTATCAAAAATTTAATTTCTTCTGATACTTGTTCTTTTCATTGTGACACCAAGCCCTAGTCTTCAAACACCATGATGGATCTTCAAGCGTCGAGGTGTTACCAGTTTAGACACAACAGTAAATGCACATTCCATATATTGATTGCTGCTAACTCTACAGTTTACTTGCAACAGTCTGAAATCCCTGTGGTCTCATGACTCTTGTTCATATTTAACACAAATCTTAAAGTTACAGCACTCCCTTAGGCATAGAGTGGTAACTACTGAAGAATTTGTCAATAACGTTTTTTGAAACTGTTTCACTCAAAGTCCATTTTCCTTGCAAAGAAACAACATCCAGAAAAAAAGTACCGTTTCAATGTCCAATTCAAATTTGAAGTCAAAGGTTCCAAATACGGCATAGTTCTTATATAACATCAATATCACCCACTCAGATAATATAAAAATCATTATCAAGAAAATACATCTATTGACTGAAATACTGTGAAAATGAAACTACAGGGTTAGACACAAAATAAAACTTCAAGTAAAGCAAATAAGAGGAAGCAAGTAATTGGGATATCTCAGCTTCCCCAAATCTGTATCCTTCAGCTGATAGCAGCAACTCCCACTGAACACAGCAGTTGCTGCTGTGTCTTTCGGCTTTTCCCGGTTAAGGGTCGCCACAGCAAAACTCCGGTCCGCTAATGATTGGCAGTAGATTTTTACTTGCCGAGTTGCTAGCTCTGATGCACAACCTTCAACGAAGGTATGCCCATTCATGCATGTCTCCACACAGAAGACGTTCTAGCTGAGAATCGAACAGGACAACGTCATACTGTGAGGCGACAATGCTACCGCAGCACCACCACCGCAGTTCACTGAACACAGCAGTAGTTTAAATTAATACACCTCAGAAAAACAATTGGCTGAACATAAATGGCACGTGTTCTCTTAAGTGACACACGTTTCATATCTTTGTGATAAATCAAACATTTGCTGTAACTTTGTGAAAGCAGTGGGTAATTTCATCTTCATTAAAATGCTCCAAATAAGGTTTCATTTCAGAGTATACTGCTTTCCCATATAATTGATCCATTTGTGACATTCTGAACAATATTAAAAATATTATCTGAGAAACCTGTTTCTGAATGTGTCATTCCCTAGTTTCATCCAGTACTGCAATTTAACCTCCATCTACACGCGCATGCGCGCACACACACACACACACACACACACACACACACACCAATAAGGTTAAATGATGTGAATTGTAGTACAACAGATGCTATGGTACACCAACAAATATATATATATATATATATATATATATATATATATATATATATATATATATATATATATATATATATATATATATATATGCCTTTATTAGACTGCCAGCATGTATATTAATTACTTATTAGAAATGTATAGTCTGTAAGATATTTGTTTTTTGATCAATAGTAGGGAAAGGTGCGTCCCGTATTGTAAATCTACCGCATACGCTAATTCCTACCGGCGTTGTGCACGTGGGCTTATTTCAGACGGGCGTTACAATCACTCCGACTACCGGATTGCTAGAACCTCCTGCTTTTTAACTACTCTTAACTATAACATTTTAATATAAAAGGCTGCGAGTATATCCTATTTTATTGATTTATCAGAAAGGAAAACAATCTGCTTTACTTTTATTTGTACTGTATACGCATTAAACTGCCAGCGTATTGCACATGGGGCCTCATTAAGTGAATATATCCTATTTTTATTGATTTATCAGAAAGGAAATCAATCTGCATTACTTTTATTTGTACTGCATACGCATTTAATTGCCAGCGTTTTGCACATGGAACCTTATTAAACAATTGTTGTTAGTGTCCCGTTCACCGGACCTCTAGTACCCCTTGCTTATAATTACCAAATCGTAGGAATCTTCTTTCTTTTTTATCAGACTGAACTGTTATCTGGGGAATGAAGTGTTAGTTTAACCTCACCTCTGTGGCATACACTAATTCCTACCAGCACTGTACATGTTAGTCTATCTCAAATAATTGATAAAACTGCTCTGTTTACCGGACTGTTGGTATCCTTCGCTGCAAACTTTTTTAACTGATGGATTACTGGCATTTCTATACTTTCTTTTAGTCACACATGTTAAATCTAACCAGCATTGTGCACGTGGGACCTTTACCAGTGGCTCCACTACCATAGAGCTGTGAACACTGTTCGCTGTATTATTCGGACTACTCGAACTTCCTATTTCTTTATCTCTGTGGCTATTTAGTGAAGCTTTATTATAGACTTTACTTTTAATTACAACGCCGGACCCATTTGGTGTAGTGCAGGAAGTTCCGCTACAAGCAGCTCCTCCACTTAGGGACTGTGTATACCTTCGAGGACTGCTCTATCCCTTGATGCAGTACTTTTCCTGTGGATCAACATAATCCGTTGCCCTTATTATAAATGTGCCACTACTCATTACATGTAATACAATGTACTCCATTGCAAAAGTCTAGCCTTTTTAGCGACTGAAACGTTTACCTATTGTCTATTTTTGTTTACAAATGATTATTTGATTCTACCCACCCATGAACTATATGTTTTCTAATGCTTTGTGCTCTGTCCATGTAACAGCTCAATCCTATTATGTTATTTGTATAAGGAAGCTCTGTAGCATATATTATCATTGCTGTTTGATGTTACGCTAGCTTTCTTTGTGCTTACCTCAACCCTGCCGTACTCTTCCTATTAACCAGCATAGGCCCACAATAGGAAACTGGGTAATAGTACTATATCATTTGTGATTTCCATTAGTAGTATATGCTAGTTGTGCTATCATTATAAGTTTGTCATATACTCACAATATTGTCTTCCTGCTGAGTTTGTAAATACTATAGTGTCTATGTAAAGGTTTTGTCTGTGTTGTCTAGCTATTGTATTGTTTCCCTCACTACCTGTTTCTCTCTCTATATATACACCAGCCTCTGTGTTCCTGCATATCCCTAAGCCTGACTGCCTGAATCTGCCCTGCTTGATGCCCAAGGAAACACTCTCAGTGTAAAGAATTTACCTATCAGCTCCCTGTGAGACCTCCCAGGAACACTGAAAGAGAAAGTATGTGTGTTACAGCTAACTGAAAGACTGTATCCATAATAATATATGACTATACTGCCAGGTTAGGCAAGTTTCCCAAGTCAGGTTAGGCAGCTGCCAAAACACTCCCCCATAGCTTTTTGTTTTACCCTCACTTCCATCTTATCTTATACTTTACTTCCCAATACTTTATCCAGACTTGCTTTTATCTTTACTCCGTCCTTTCCTACACCTTTATATCTTCCTCAGCCTGACATTACCTTAGGTGTTGCATTTTTCTGTAATAAGGTGACTGCCCACCAGGTGGCGCCTCTATATTTACTGTCTGCCAAATATCTTTACCCTTTTCTTTCACTTCTCACTATCTATCCCTTCTGTTCTTTACTTTAGCTTTTTTCGTACTAAGCTACCCTTACTAAGCTCCCAGCTCTCTCTAAACTCGTCTCTTCCCATTCTATTGTGCCCTAAAGTATCTCATATCACTACTTTCCCTTCCAGAACTCACAAACCTAACAACAAAGAAAGTATCTTGGACTGGATACTTACTAATAATCCTCTACATACCTACAAAGTAGGGACCCTCCCAGATGATCTAAGTGACCACTCCCTAACCTATTTTATTAGATCTAAAACCAACCTCACTCATCCCAACATTGCCAGAACTGTACGCTACAAAAAGCAGTTTAACCCTGAACTATTCCAGACAGAACTTAAACAATGTAATTTGTCACCACTAAAATATCTTCCACTTGATGAAGCTGTAGCCTATTTTAATACCACATTCTTAACCATCCTGAACCACCATGCCCCATTACGCTCTATTAGATGCAAAGCTAAACCAGCACCCTAGCTCTCTAATACTACTAGGCAAAAAATCCATCTGAGAAACAAATCCTGGATAAAATGGTGTTCTACTAAAAACCCATCGGATTACCTAACATTTAGACAACTAAGAAATCATACTAAAAAAGCCATTGTGCTAGATAAAAAGAACTTCTACCTCCAAATACAGCAAACCTATCAAAAGAAACCTCAAAAGTTTTGGAACAGCATTAACAAGCTTCTTCACCCAGGACAATCTATCACACCTAACCCTCTAGGCTCCAACCCCGATAATCCTATTCACACTGCCAACTCCTTTAATTCTTTCTTTACCAATGCCGTCCAATCTCTTGCTAGCCATCTATCGCCAGACACCTCAAATCCGCCAAATTCATCTTTAAATCCTCCTCCATCTTTTCAATTACAACCAGTGTCTACTTCTAGTATATGCTCTCTTCTACTAAAACTAAAACCTACCACCCCTTCAGCTGACCAACTCCCTGCAGAATACCTTCAAATAGGAGCTAAATCCATTGCCTACCCTATATTCATTCTTATCAACAGAACCATAAGTGAAGGAAATATCCCATCCATCTGGAAAATTTCTTACATTATTCCACTACACAAAGGTGGGAACTCTAACGATTTCTCTAACTTTCGTCCTATAGCTTTGTTATCTCCTCTGGCAAAAATTATGGAAAAGTGTATCCAGAAGCAACTTCTTAACCACCTTCTCCAAAATAACATGCTTGCCAACTGTCAACATGGTTTCAGACCTTACCATAGTACCACCACTGCCCTGCTATCATTTACAGATTGTATTAACAAGAATCATAACAAAGGCATTCTATCCTCTGCAGTATTCATTGATTTATCCAAAGCTTTCGACATAGTTAATCACCAACTGCTCTTACATATAATGATATCTCTATCACTTGACTCCTTAACCATTAACTGGTTCAAATCCTACCTTGAAAACAGAAAACAAGCAGTACTCTGGCACAATAATCTTTCTAATCTCCTACCTATCTCCCTTGGTGTCCCTCAAGGCTCCATATTAGATCCACTCCTATTTTCCATTTATATTAATGACCTTCAGTCAGCAATTCCATATACTACCTGCATTCAGTATGCAGATGACTCCACTATTATCTGCTCAGCCACTTCTCAAACTGAACTGCAGACCCTTACCCAGAATGCATTTAATACTGTTGAACAATGGTTTACAAACCGTTGCCGCCTCCTAAACCCAAAGAAAACTAAACTGCTACTCTCAACCCATAAGTCCACCCCCACACATTTTACACTTACATCTAACAATGGTACTGTTATCTCTCCAGACCTAACTACCAAACTCCTAGGAATAACTATAGATAATAATCTCAACTATGACACGCATATTAACAGTACAATAAAAACAGTCAACAAGAAACTTGGATCCCTCTATAGAATTAAACCCTTTCTTACACCAGCAGCCAGGACTGCTATAGCCAGAACTCATCTCATCTCCACTCTACTCTATGCTTCACCCATTTATACAAATCTTTCTAAAACCAACATTAACAAACTGACAGTATCCTATAACAATATTGCCAGATTTGCTACTGCCTCTCCTTTCAGAACTCATCACTGTCTTAATCTTAAACAACTTGATTGGTTAGAGTTTCTATACCATCTACACTTTTCACAGCGTACTATTGCCCACAAAACCCTGTATCAACCCACCAATACTCCTATACTCTCAAACCTACTTACCCCCTACCATAATCCTAAAAACTTACGCTCTTCTAACAAACTACTGTTTAACATTTGCAGATCCAACAATTTAGCAGGTGACTCCCTTTTCTCTAATACCATCGGTAAGCTATGGAATCTACTACCCACTGAACTCACAACTCTCTGCTCTCATATACTTTTTAAAAAGAAACTCAAGCTTCATCTCAAGTCACACTGGTTATGTTCCTGTACTATCCCTGACTAACTGTTGATACTTCTCACTTATAACTACCTGCATCATCCTAAGCCTTCCTTATAAAATCTGCTAATCATGAAACTTTTGAGTGAATTCTTTATATATACTTGCATATTACATCCTCTCATGAATATTCCCTTATTGTTTACTGCTCCAGTCATGCTCAATGGTAGTAAGGCAGTTAATATTTCATATCTTAAAAAAAAAAAAAAAAAAAACTTTTTTCTTATTCATACATCTGTTCTACTCAATACTATTTTCTATATTGCTTTTGGTATACGACTTTATTGGTACTTCTTCATTGATTGAATTTTGCATGTGTTCTTCTGTAAACTTTTTCAAGATTGTACTTTATATATGTTTTTTATTGTTTATTGTTTTTTGTTTGATATTCCTGGAGCTTTTCTTCCCGGGCCTCTACTGAAAATGGACATGTATCCAGCTAGACTAGCCCGGTCAACAAATGTAAAATAAATAAATAAATAAAATATACTGTAATTATTAAGCAAATACAAACTATAATTCAAGATATTACAAAAATGTATTATAGTCAATGGAAGTGATGCAGTACACAGGATAAACAATGTTATGTAGATGCTTTGAAGCTGCTCACATTACATATGTAACAATACCGTATAGCTCATCTCCAAAATGCTTTATCCTGTGTCTCGCATGAATTAAATGTGCTATTTGAGAAGTGTATCACCGTAGCACATGTAAGAGTACAGGTCCTAGCACAGAAAATGAAAGTATGATTGTGATGCAGAGGAAAATGGTACTACAAAAATAATTTCCTAAAACTCTCCTGAACATCTTCTAAAAACTGAAAGTAGCACAGCTCTTTGGATATCTAGAAAATGTAGACAATGCTCTTAACATATCCTGAGGTCTGTGTGAGCTCCACATTCCATTCCAAAGGCAGTGCCTCAACAAATTGCAAAAGAAGGTTTCAAAATGACACAAGGATGACCAATTTTGTTGGCAAATGGCATGTATTCTTTAAAATCAGACATGGTTTGAAACGGCATAACAATGTGAAAAATCACAGCTTTTCAAATACTCAGAAAAAAAATGTTTAATTTTTCATTATACATATTAAATCTAATTGATGGTATAGTTAGGCAAGTAAGTGGGTCTGAGCCTCTGCTTAAACTGTTTAACCTTAGCCTAGCTACCGGGTTTGCTCTTGATTTCTGGACAATAGCCACTGTGGTCATGACACAAGGGGGTTCCTTCTACAGACCCAGGCAATTATAGTTCCATCAGCCTCATATGCAAAGCCATGGAATGTATCACAGCAGAACTCATTCAGACATAAGCAAACTAACTGATCTAGACCCCAGTAAGACTGGTTTTGTGAAGGGCAGGGCCTGTCTCCTGAACCTAGTAAGTTTCTTTGAAAAGTTCACAGGGGTTGTGGACAGGGAGCATTCTATGCACTCTGCTTATCTTGATGTGACCAAGGCTTTTGTCACTATCCTCAACATTTGTATTATTACAAAATTAGACAAGCCTAACGTAAATACTTACAATGCCATCTGGATTGCAAATTGGCTATCCAATAGATCCCAAGTTGTGAAAGCTGCTGGTTCCCCTTCTGAAAAGTTGCTCTTATCTTCTGGGTCACTAAAGGCACTCCTCTTCAGACAGACACCACCGTAAGAGACCTAAGTAATTATGTACAAAGTTGCCATCATTCGATCATCATGTTCCCACTATGGAATGTAAATCATTTTATCTAGCCCAGTTGATTTCCAAGGGAATATCTTCAATCTCTAAAAGAAGTTATCCTGCCACTCTACTCTTCCCTTATCAGAACCATCATGGAATAAAATCCCCCTTTTGAATATACAAATCCAAGTCATATTTTTCCGTTGGAAAGGTTCCAAAGATTTCTACCCTAGAAAATTTATGGGCTTAAATCTTTTGTTTACCCTAGCGGATTAGCATGACTCTCCTTATACTCAGTAACCTACAGGTCACTGCAAAGAGACCAGTCTCTTGTTTTTCAAGCCATGAAAGACCCAGACCTATGTGACTTTCTATTTCTTTGCAAAACCAGTGGTTCTTCAAACACCTATACAATTGACCTACATGTATACCAACAAATAAGCAAGACTCACTGGAGAGAGGTTTCTAACTTAAGACATTTCTAGCATGTGGAATAAGTTACTTCTGCAGTAATACTTTGGCTGTTCTTAAGGCTAGTCTTGATGGCTGGATGGGTAGACATAAATTTACACCAGGATTATCATGCACAGCCCTGCTCAACTTGGGAAGTGAGCACTATTAAGCACTTGAAGTGGGTCTGCTTAAAAGTATACATGGATAGGCATCTTAAGGTCTCAGTGATCGTATGCTTAGTATGTTCTTAAAATACATATTATTGCAAAAGGATATGCCATTTAACATCAATGCTTGCTATCTTAATAATGTTTTCAGAATGAATGCTACTTTGTTTTTAAAATATTACTCTGAAAACTTTTAGAGCAATATCCTGCCTGTGTACACCCAATGAATCCAGACAAGTTGTTCAGTGACTTTGCCATAGTTGACAGAACACATTGTAAAGAATATTGATGACAGCAGTGTGACTGACCCAGCTTTCACCAAAGTTGGAAGGTGGATGTCACAAACTGTAATTTACCAAAATGTAACATCTCCAAATACTTCCCACGGCATTCATCATAATGTCAAAGGTGATACACATCCTACCTTCACCAAGAATGATACTACAATACCAGCAAATTGAATTCAACAACTGGCTTAGTTTCTGGTATCATTCCAAGGGGATCCAGAATCTGTCTACCTGAGATGATATGGTTGACAGGCCTCGATGTTTTGCCATGGCCTCCACCTGTCACCCCTGGGATTCTGGATTCTGGCCAAGGATCCTGCATCCCCCATTGTGCCTTTTTTAGGCAATGTCCCAAATACAAATCTTCCGACATAAAAGATCTGTCAAAAAGCAAACTGAAGGTCATGCTGCTTAAGCTAGGAGCCTTAACCTGAAAATGCACTCACTGGAGGCTCTCCTTGCACCGGAAGATGGTGACATCTGTGCAGTCAAGGAAACTTGGCTCAAGGCTGTGGAGAGCACCCCTGCCTTACCAAGCTATACCTCATTCCACACATTCTGACCCAAAATGAGGTCAGGAAGTCTAAGGGTGGTGCAGTCTCTATCTTCATACAAGACACACAGACCTCCAGACTGGTTTGCCAGCATGATGCACTAGAACTACTCCAGATGCAAATGACAGTTGGAAAGACACCCATCCAAGATACAGACAGCTACAGACTCCCCTCCATGACTCAGGACATCCACTCCTACCTGGACCTACTTGACTCCATCAAAGTACCCCCTAACACCCTGATCCTTGGTGACTTCAACTACCCCACCAGAGAGTGGGTGAATTATTTCTGCACTAATGCACTCACACAATTACTAGACTTCATCAATTCTAACCACTAGACCAGCTCGTCTCATCTCCCACAAGGGGAGTTAACATTCTGGACTTGGTTCTCATCAACATGGGTAACCGCTGCACCACTCCCATAGTAAGTTCTTCTCTGGTGAGATCAGATCATCGGTCTGTCTCATTCAAAGTTTCTATCATGCCCAACCCCTCTCCCCACCCAGCTGTAACCAGGCTAAAAAACTTCTCAAAAGCTGACTACAACCTCCTAAGGGAGGGTATTAGTAGAGTCACACCAACGCCCCCCTCAGAAGATTCAGACAACTATGCTGAAAAGTACACCAATGCAGTACACAAGCACCTGTACAACTGCATGAACTCAGCCATACCCAACAGAACTAAAACCTGTTCCTCAAGGAAACACAAACATGTCTGGTGGACATCCTCTATCAACAGGCCTTAAAACAAAAGGAAGAAACTGTTGTCCAAGCCTCAGAAACAAAGGGAAACCACAAAACCTTCTTCGGTTATGTCAGAAACCTCCATGGCAAAGCCCAGGTTTGTTCCAAATTAGTACTTAACTGTACCACTTCACTAATCCTGTTGAATTAGTCAACCTGCTAGCAGATAGGTTGAGCACAAACTTCATCCCCTGTCCCCCCAAAGGCCCAGTCAACATCCCCGATACTAGTCTTGTACCTCACATCAATAGATCAAGTGTTAAAGGCCCTATCCAAGGCAAAGGACACAGCTTCCATGTAACCTGATATTATCCCAGGCTGTATTCTGCACCATCTCCAGCAAGAACTAGCTTTGCCATTGAACATCTTATTCAACCACAGCCTAAGTACAGGCTTCTTTCCAGCAGAGTGGAGAACTGCCATTGTCATCCCCTTGCACAAAGGTGGTGCCACTACTCACCCTAGAAACTATCACTCCATTAGCTTGACAAGTCTGATCTGTAAAACTACGGAGTGTATTATTATGGAGCTCATAAACAAGGACATAGGCAATCTCCATGCAGTTAAACCCACCCACTTCGGATTCGTCAAGGGCAGATCTTGCCTGTTGAACCTGGTTGACCTCTTTAAGACTGTCACCAAGGCCCTGGATGAAGGAAAGTCAGTACATACAGCTTACCTTGACTTGGCCAAAGCCTTTGACATAATCCCCTACTCAGGCATCATCAGAAAGCTACACAACTTGGCGTAAATCCCTATCTCATCAGGTGGGTGGCCAATTGGCTCACCTATAGGACCCACAAGGTCAAAATAGGTGCCACCACCTCTGACAATAGACCTGTCACTAGTGGTGTCCCCCAGGGATCTTTCCTGGGAACCCTACTGTTTGCCATCTACTTCTCAGAGGTCCAGGCAATGACAAAAGGTCTGTGGCTGATCAAGTTTGCACACAACTATAACTTGGGTACTATCACTGACTCCCCAAATGATGTTAAAATACTGCATGAGGGTCATGGCCTTAAGTTAAATGCTAAAAAATATATTATCATATCATCCGTCAAAAACACTGCCCCTACTGATTACCACATCAATGGCAACCCTCTAAGCACACAACCTATGGTGAGAGACCTGGGTCTACAGGTTGACAACAATCTCACATTCAATCATCATGTAGCAGCAGTGGTCAGAAAAGCCTTTTACTTGGCTCATCTCATAAGTAAAGGTATTGCATCCAACAAAAAGGAGGTTATTACCTCTCTGTACTCCTCCCTCATTAGACCAATAATTGAGTATAATGCCTCATTTGGTATGTACCTCTCCAAACACCTGCACCAACTGGAAATGCCACAGAAATACCTCACAAACAGAATCCATGGCCTCCAACACTTGTCCTATGTGGACAGGTTTAAATTACTATCACTCTACTCGGTATGGTGTAAATTGCTCAGAGGTGATCTATGTCTTGCCTCCAAGGCAATCTCGGACCCTGACCTACTAGAGATGCTCCATATACATAAATTTAACTCCTTGTGCATTACCCACTCAAAAGGCCTAAATCTAATATGCAACATCAACAAAACCTGTGGGAGAGACAGGTTTCTCTCCCAGAGGCTGCCCTGTCTCTGGAACAGACTTCACATACACTTCAGAGTATCTCGCTGACTCTCTTCAAGTGCAACTTTGATGAGTGGATGGCAAACCACAAATTTGTCCCAGGGGTTCCGCCTGTGTACCTCACTCCGGACCAAGACTTTGGAACTCAGGCAGACTGCGGGCCCGCCTGATGGCAGGATAACCCAAGTGTAATGACTGCAGCAGTGAAACACGATGAACATCCACAAATTTGTCCCAGGGGTTCCGCCTGTGTCCCTCACTGACAGGGGTGACAGGTACTGACTGAGGATTTTTGAGGGATAAACTCTTGGTTAGGCTTGTAAGGGCTCCAGGGCCATTAGCCTAGTAACATCCTATGATCCTATGGGGGTGGGAACAGTCTAAAGAAAGAAGTATCAGAATTTCCTCTACAAGAATCACACAATCTGGCTTTTACATCTTAGCTCAAAAAACTATTTGAGGATTTCGTCTACTACAAAAACATCTGAACAATCTGCCTTTAACACCTTAGCTCAAATCTAATTTGAACACAAGTTTGGTTTCCTGTCCTCCCTGTACATTTACTTAGCTTAAAAGCTTACCATCTAAGCTATAAGCTAGATTTCTGGTAATGTCCCCACATCCTATCTCAATCCCAGGTCCTTCCTCCTCTAACATTTCAAGTCATTCCCTTAACCACCTTCCACACCAATCATGAATATACAGTCATGCATAGTTCATTAGCAGTGTTTCAGCAACCTGTTTTTTTAATAAAAGTCTCACATTTCTTTTTCCGACATTTGCACTGCTTTTCTCTCTCTCTCTCTTTCAGTTCAATAGCATCAGACTAAGGCAGAGATGAATTTCTGAAAATATGTTTACATCTGTCATGTGTAAAATAGGTTCTCTGATTATTTTACTTTTCTTATTAATTTCCTCATGTTTCAGATTATAATATTAGAGGGCCACTATAAATAAGTTTTTTTTTTTTACTTTTGTAAGACTGTGACATAAAACCTAATGCACTATCAGTATCTCACACTGACCTATTTGAAGAACACTTTTCTCTAAGAGGGACTACAACTCTGCTTGCCATAGGCCCTGTTGTGTGATAAAACAAGGTATAGTTATCTTTCTTGCTTTATCTAACAGCACCAGAATGAAAAGACCAGTCACACAATAAAGGAATGATATGATACCACACTTAGATCAAATCGAAACTCAGGAAGAGAACATCAAAGTTTTTTTTCTGCAAAAAGTAAATTAATGAATTTAAAG
Source organism: Protopterus annectens (assembly GCF_019279795.1). Taxonomy (NCBI): domain Eukaryota; kingdom Metazoa; phylum Chordata; order Ceratodontiformes; family Protopteridae; genus Protopterus; species Protopterus annectens. The sequence continues at coordinate 780,250,868 of NC_056748.1, read as the reverse complement.
CATGCACTGTTAGTAGGGCTGATTTAGTTAAATCAGAAGTTTAAAAAAGGATGGAAAGCCAGTAAAAGAAAGAGAACCAGCAGTTTAAGAATGGAATTGAGAGAACGAGAATAAAAAAGGACAAAGTAATGTATAAATAAAATAATTAAAATAAAGAAAAGGGGTGAGAAAAAAGAAGAAATGCAGACAATAAATGAATGCAGAATTCTACACATTATTCATTCCTACCTTTATGAGAAGTAAATTTTGTTATTGTTAAATGTTTATTCAACTAAAACAAAACATATTTGAAATGCTTATGCAAACATGGAAGCAATCAGTGTATTGCTATCAAGTATTGGTGTTTTTTTACATTTACAGTCTACTGATACTAATGTAAGCTGGTTTAATGTAAGAAATGACAATATATTTGAAATTTCTGCCTGATATGGATTTGCCTGCAACAGTGTACTGAAAGCCCTTTAGTCCTTCTATTATGTTTGTATGCAAATATCCTTGCCAGAAAACAGCATTTATTACTTGACATTTCTTTTCTTAAATTGTAATGTTTTTATTCATACTTACCAGCACCCTTCAGTAAGTCTTGCCAATCTCTTATTTTTGTTGGCTGGAGTTGTATTCTATTTCCTCTTCTGCTACATAGACAACACATAACAGCATGGTTGTTTATGTATGTCTGACTTTTTTGCTTAAAATTTCTGACATAACTATTAGTACTACTCTGCAAAGCACTGCAGTTAGTGTTGCATTTGCTTGGCACATGTGCTTATTTAGTTAAATATTTATATATATATGAAAAACACAAATTGTCATATTGTGCTAATATTTCCTTTAATGCAAGTTGAAATAGTAGGAGTGCATCTTCCTTCAAACTGTTAACACTTTTATAGGTCTGCACAACTTGCCTGTTTAGGGGAGGGGTGTTGTCTAGAATCCTCCCATACACTTTCAGTGTAGGTTCTACTTTCAACTGTTACAGATTGAATACTTAAATTGCAGTTTTAAGTAATACACTGTAATTTTATTTAGGCAGAGGCAGAAGCTGTACACACACAAAAATATAACAATTGAAAGGAAGTTTTAACTTCCTTACAGATCAACCTTCATTAAACAAAGCATATTTGCTGTTACAGATAGATGGAGTACATGTTAAATTATCATAACCCCAAATTATCTTCAGATTATTATAATATTTTATTTTAGTCATTATTTAATTAAATCTATACTCAAATTATCAATGATATGATAAACATAACTCTTATTTGGGGTGATATATAATTAAAGAGCATATGATGGATAAGGCCAATCTATAACCAAATGTGATAGTTTTGGGGGCCAGAAAAAGGGAAATTATGTAGGCTTAAAATGTCCTGCAAGGGCAGCTAGCTTAGTACTTACTTATGAACCTATATACTTCATGACAATTATGTGTGATTTAATAATTTTCTGCTCAATAACTGTAAGCAAATAAGGGAATGGTGTAGAAATTACACAAAAGTAAAACACCTGGTTATCTCTCAATAAACTATGTGCTAGTCATTGACTTGATACTCTAAGCTCCACCCCCTCCTCAAAACCCCACTCTATTTAGAGTGTCATGCCTGGCTGAGTTCAGCCATCTTTTATGTACAGTTAATATTGTGGAAAAAGGGACTTTTTATACAATTATCATATTAATAAATATAGTTTGGCATACACAAACAAAATCATTTCATTAAAAAAATTGTCTGCATGTAGTTCAAGTACTAAGGTAATACTTAATGTAAATGAAATTATGTGGCAATGCAGATATGATTGTGTGTATATAAATACATAGATACAAGTGCACTCATGTAAACACAGATCTGTATTTTATAAACATATACATGCATATTAACACATATTTCTTTACTCATAAATATACATTTGTATTTATACACAAAAGTATGCCATCTCATAAACAATCCATATTTTTATACAGATGGAGTTCTATATACAGATATGTTTATGCTTTCTTAAGCATTATAAGTAAATATAAATAAAACATATTTACAGTTAAGCATACATTTCCTCAAGCATGTATTTTCATTTATGCAATATTTTTACTGTTTATTTGTAAACTTATGTTTGACATGAGTGAAAATTACTTACTATAGAGCTCTGGCCTTCTAGAAATCACCTGTTAAACCCACTCAGCCAGCTTGTCAGGCCTACACTTCTGTAGGACACTGTACCTGTGCTGGCACTGAGGGCAAGAGCAGGTAATTTCTGTCAGGGAAGACTGGTCCTCACCCATCTCCTGCCAGATGTCAATCTTTTTTCCAGCCTGACCCTTGTACATAAGAGTTAATCTTATTCAGGAATGAATCTGTACGAATGTAGATCATAATTTTGGTCTCCCTGTCAGACCAGCTTGGAGCATCACATCATGCCTTTACAAGTGCTGCCATCATTAAACGTGCCAGTAGTAGTATGAAGAATGTATGAGAAGAGTTGTGGTTCACAGGTTAAGAATCACTCCCCCTGGAGTGTGACATCACCCTAAGCAAACCCAGTTAATAAGTAGAGGCTTTTATTACTGGCAAACTAAAATGCTTTTTCACCTATGTGCATTTTTAAAGGAATACATTCATATTTTATTTATTTGGTGAATAAAAGTCATTAATGAAATCATCATTTTTTTATCTCACAAATGTTATTGTTTGTGAGCATTGCTGTTCCTAATTTGTGGAGTATTATACTTGAATGCCAGGAACAAGTGACTTCTTTATGCATTCCTTCTGCAGTATAGCAGCATGTGTGTGTGTGTGTGTGTGTGTGTGTGTGTGTGTGTGTGTGTGTGTGTGTGTGTGTGTTTTGATTCTGTTTGTTTACTTTTGCTGAAATAAATTCTGTGTGTGCTCCATGGTTGTGCAAACTGACATACATATGACTCCATTTTCCCTTTTCTAAACATTGTCACCGTAGAGAATAATTACAGTTATCCATGTATTCCTGCAGACATCTGGTCAGCATCCCCAGTGAGTTCATGAGTACCCAAGGCTGTATTCATGAGTAGCCAAGGCCTGGTTATGCTGAAAAGTGGACTTACACATTTGTGTACCACTGCAATTCATAGAGATAAATGTAAAATGGTTTAATTTGCATATAAATTGTACAAATGGCACTGAACATATGCAAATAAGTTTACCACCACCATATTAACTTGTAATTACTCGAACTGGGTGGTGAATGGCTTGGGAAACTTTGGACTTTTTAAAGTAAGCACTAAATATTAGAAATAGTGCAAATTAATATCAAACAGTTCAAAATGATGCTAGATTACTGGGTTTTCTTGAAGAAATGTTTGCTTTACTAATATGATGAACAAAGTTGGATGGCTTATGTGAACACTATAAAACTGTCATTTCTAAATGGAAATTCATTACAGTAGCAGATTTCAATGGGCATGTTGGTGAAGGGAACAGTGGGGATGAGAAAGTGATGGGTAGGTATGGTGTTAAACAAAGGAATGCAGAAGGTCAGATGGTAGTGGATTTTGTGAAAAGGATGGACATGGCTGTGGTGAATACGTATTTTAACAAGAGGGAGGAGCATAGGGTGACATACAAGAGTGGAGGAAGATTAACACAGGTGGATTATATCTTATGTAGGAGGGCCAGTTTGAAGGAGATTGGAGACTGTAAAGTGGTGACCAGAGAAAGTGTAGTTAGGCAGCATAGGATAGTGGTTTGTAGGATGACGTTGGTTATCAAGAAGAGGAGGAGGAGTGTGAGGGCAGCACCAAGGATCAAAAGGTGGAAACTGAAAAAGGGTAATTGTGAGGTGGAGTTCAGGGATGAGTTAAGGCAGGCACTGGGTGGCAATGAAGAGTTACCAAATAGCTGGGTAACTACAGCAGAGCTAGTAAGGGAGACGGCTAGAAAGGTGCTTGGTATCACATCTGGACAGAGGAAGGATGACAAGGAGACATGGTGGTGGAATGAGGAAGTACAGGAGAGTATACAGAGAAAGAGGTTGGCAAAGAAGAAGTGGGATTGTCAGAGAGATGAAGAAAGTAGACAGTAGTATAAGGAGATGAGGTGCATGGCAAAGAGAGAGGTGGCGAAGGCTAAGGATAAGGCATATGAAGACTTGTATGAAAGGTTGGACACTAAGGAGGGAGAAAAGGACCTGTACCGATTGGCTAGAAAGAGGGACTGAGCTAGGAAAGATGAGCAGCAGGTAAAGGTGATAAAGGATAATGAGGGAAACATACTCACAAGCGAGGAGAGTGTGTTGAGGAGATGGAAAGAGTACTTTGAGGGGTTGATGAATGAAGAGAATGAGAGGGAGAGAGGGTTGGATGATGTAGGGATAGTGAATCATGAAGTACAATGGATTAGCAAGGAGGAAGTAAGGATAGCTATGAAGAGAATGAAGAATGGAAAGGCTGTTGGCCCAGATGACATACCTGTGGAAGCATGGAGGTGTTTAGGTGAAATGGCAGTGGAGTTTTTAACCAGATTGTTTAATGAAATCTTGGAAAGTGAGAGGATGCCTGAGGAATGGAGAAAAAGTGTTTTGGTACCGATTTTTAAGAATAAGGGTGATGTGCAGAGCTGTAGTAACTACAGAGGGATTAAATTGACCAGTCACAGCATGAAGTTATGGGAAAGAGTAGTGGAAGCAAGCTTAAGAAGGGACGTGATGATTAGTGATCAGCAGTATGGTTTCATGCCAGAAAAGAGCACTACAGATGCAATCTTTGCTCTGAATGCGTTGATGGAGAAGTACAGAGAATGTCGGAAGGAGTTGCATTGTGTTTTTGTAGACTTAGAGAAAGCATATGACAGGGTGCCTAGAGAGGAGTTGTGGTATTGTATGAGGAAGTCAGGAGTGTCAGAAAAGTATGTAAGAGTGGTACAGGATATGTACGAGGGTAGTGTGACAGTGGTGTAGTCTGGGGTGGGAGTGACGGATGCATTTAAGGTGGAGGTGGGGTTACATCAAGGATCAGCTCTGAGCCCTTTCTTATTTGCAATGGTGATGGACAGGTTGACAGACGAGATCAGACAGGAGTCCCCGTGGACTATGATGTTTGCAGATGACATTGTGATCTGTAGTGGGAACAGGTGGAGGAGACCTTGGAGAGATGGAGATATGCTCTAGAGAGAAGAGGAATGAAGGTCAGCAGGATTAAGACAGAATATATGTGTGTGAATGAGAGGGAGGATAGAGGAATGGTGAGGATGCAAGGAGTAGAGGTGGCGAAGGTGGATGAGTTTAAATACTTGGGGTCAACAGTTCAGAGTAACGGTGAGTGTGGAAGAGAGGTTAAGAAGAGTACAGGCAGGATGGAGTAGGTGGAGAAGAGTGTCAGGAGTGATTTGTGACAGACGAGTACCTGTAAGAGTGAAAAGGGAAGGTCTACAAGAGGGTAGTGAGACCAGCTATGTTATATGGGTTGGAGACAGTGGCATTGACAAAAAGGCAGGAGTTTGAGCTGGATGTGGCAGAATTAAAGATGTTAAGATTTGCACTGGGTGTGACAAGGGTGGACAGGATTAGGAATACGTATATTAGAGGGTCAGCCCAGGTTGGAAGGTTTGGAGACAAAGCCAGAGAGGCACAATTACGTTGGTTTGGACATGTGCTGAGGAGGGATGCTGAGTATATTGGGAAAAAGATGCTAAGGATGAAGCTACCAGGTAACAGGAAAAGAGGAAGGCCTAAGATAAGGTTTATGGATGCGGTGAGAGAGGACATGCAGGTGGTTGCTGTGACAGAGCAAGATGCAGAGGACAGGAAGAAATGGAAACAGGTGATCTGCTGTGGTGACCCCTAACAGGAACAGCCAAAAGAAGATGATGAGCAGTGGAAATACACATTGAAGTGATCGCAGAGATAAATAAATTTATAGTGTGGACATGGTAGAAATGCAGTGATTTAATTGTGAAACATTAAAGTGACAAGGATGTTTTATTGGCACAACATACATTTGCCTTTAGTGGGAGAGTTTTGAATGTCACTGATGAATGAAAAATGACAGTATTATGAATACAATAAAGCAGTAGTGGAAGGCTGGGTTTGTCAACAAACCATTATTTTGAATTTATTCATAATGATGAAAACATTATTTGGCTGGACTGAAAATCTGTACGTGTATATAATTATGTGTTTTGTTTCTCCTAACCTGTTTTTTTTTTTTTTTGAGACAATATCAGGCAAGCTTTCTTTGTTGTGTTGCTTGACTAATGATTACATTTTGTGTGTATGGCTGCAGCTTATTGTTTTAGGTGCACTAATAATGCAAAACCAGGGATAAAGGCAGAGAAGTGATCATTTTAAGCCATGAGGAGAACCACATCCTCATGGGCAGCCTTTAGGATATACAGCACGTCTTCTTGGAAAAGGGAGGTGCAGACAAGCTGAGAGGGCAAAGGCCCGGAATCAAGCAGTTATGGATAGTAATGCTGTTGATGGGAGGAACTACATATTAACACAATGCAAGAAGAGTTAAATAATATGGTAGGATGTCCCAGAGCCAAGGTGGGCAGAATGCAATTGGCCCTGCTAGTACTAAGGGTGGGACCTCTTACACTTACCCTTTAACACCAGATGAGAAATACTCCCTCCACATTTAGGACACAGAAGATACATATGTCTGCTCAGGAAGGTTGGTTTAAGAATGGTAACATAGATTTATATAGAGAATTAAATGCTGACATGGAATGATTACATTTAATACTATTAACTGGTGAAACCTCAACTTCTGCACATGATGACAATGAATGCAGTGTACATGGTAAGTTTGCCCCATGTAATTAGCATACAGTAGTCTATGCTACTTCTTTCTTAGTAATGTATGTAATTTACTTTTACAGGGTCAGCAGCAAAAACAAACAGTTCCAGTACACCAATAAATTTGGAGGATATCAGCAGGAAAATGGCCGCAGATGATAATGATGTAATAATACAGTTATGTTTGTGAGGCAGCCTGAGGAAAGAGCCACACAGTCATCAAGTTTTATGGCAGGATCTCACACCCCACAACATGTTAGTAATGTTAGTAATACTGCAGGAAGTGACAGTACATCACAAAGTCAAGCACATTCTAACATTACACTCCAGCTTGTACAAGAAGAAACCCCATGTACCTTTATACCAGTATCTCCAAACCCAGACACTTTCAGGATTATGTCAAATTCATTGGTACCAGTATCCACAGTGACACTTTACAAAGGAGTGCCAGGCACAGGAATTTGCCACAGCTACACCAGTAAACACATAAAGCACTGGCACAGAGAGTCAGAAATGATCAGAATCCTGTATGTGAGGATATCCAACACTACGTGGAAATGGCAGAGAGTAGGGGCAAGGCCATGATCACACTGAGCATCAGGGTCCACCTCCATTCTTACATGAGTTATGACTTACCAAACTCAATTAAGAGACAGTCTTGGAAGGGGAAGAGGGCAGGGTACTGTCCAGACACTTGGGGCAGATCATATGAGACTACAAGTGCTTCTCAAGAAAGTACTATAATTAGTAGCTAGAGGAACAAGCACAACAGATTTCAACCAGGCCACATCAGTATTCATCTAGACCTAGCAGAACCTCTCATTTGAGAACCAAGACTCAGTCTTGCAGTACTGTCAGAACAGTGTCTGCAGGATCACGTGCATCAAGTAGGTCACATCACTGGATCAACACACCCATCAGGCTTACATGACAGACCCTCTTCAGAATCACTTACGCCATCACCTAGCCTATTTTTAGGAGATATGTACAACACATTTGACCTTGACTTGTTGGGATTCAAGTGTGACATTTCTGTTACTTACAATTGAACCTTCATATAGACATGTCAGTGTTTTACTCAAAGTGAAATAATTCATTAAATTAAAAAATGTACACTTAAGACACTTTTCAATGGTATGCATTTCATTCCTATCATGTTATTGCTTAAAGCCTCGTGGAAATGTGGAAAGAAAGCTGTATGTCATAACATCAGATTGCAATGCTTAACACCATTAATGATCTATGCATTACCTTTGTAACAGCTGGCAATGACTTACAACCTAATAGTAGTAATAATCAAGTATTCAGAGAAATGCTAAGAAGAAAATTACAGATTAAATGACTATCTTGCCATGTAAACATTGCTGTCACTTCATATTTACCACTGCACAAATATTTTTCTTTATCTGAGGACACAAATTATTGTGTATGACAAAATGACATAATATGATGTACATTATCAGAGAACATTAGTTCATTTGAAATAAGCAATAGTTAAAACTGAGTAAACATTGCATAATATAAAAAAAACAGTGTGCTAAGTTTTCATTCAACTTCAAGGTATGAACTCATTTTCATAGGTTCATAGGTAAGTACTAGGCTATCTGCCCGAGGGCATCTATAAGCCTAGCCAGAATGTGTTGGCTTCCGCCACCCCCTTAGATTAGTTCCCTGTGCCTCTGTCCAGCAGAGCCATTAGTTCCCTGTGCTTCTGTCCAGCAGAGCCACTGCAGTGATCCCTGGGGTAAATTTTCTGTTTCCCATCCACTCGTCAATGTTTCTCTTAAAGAGTGTTAGTGAGCAGCCTAATGTAGATTGGAATCCTGTTCCAAAGCATGGGAAGTCTCTGGGACAGGACTCTATCCCTCCAGCATGTCCTATTTATCATTGTGGTGAGGTTTAGATCCCAAGACCGTGTGGCTCTCAGACCATGTGGCTCTCTTTTCTGTACTAGTTTTCTCCTTCTATTGCATAGTTTGCTTATGGCAGGGGTCCACCAGACTGGTTTATTTTTCTTGTTAAATGCTGAAATAACATTTTTAGTGCCACTTCAGGACATTTAGTATGGGCATACATAGGTATAGCAACTCATTACAATGCATTGTGCAAAACAGTTTAAAACTCCTTATAAGATATCTTACAATATCACTGAACAGGAGTCAGTGAGCACTCAGGGATGACTTTTACAAAAAATAATATTAGTACCTGTTATGAAATTTAAAAAAAAATTTTAAGTTGAGAGGTTATGTCTGATGGACAGTAACAGTAGAACATGCAGAACACTGCATAACCCACATATATAACTGCATGCATCAATTATACACTATATGTTTTTTACAATTTAGGAAACACTAACCTGAATGTCATGGTCCATAGTTCTGGACTAGACACTGCCTCTTTACCTGTGCAGCTGTAAGCCATGCACAGGCCTGCTTCATAGGGTCCTTTACTACTGTTGCGAGTTGGTCATCATTACTCATATTTATACTGAAACTAGGAACTGTAGTGGTAGCTTGGGTCACTTCACCACCACAATGGTGCATGATTGTGTTGTGCAGAATAAAACATGCACTAAACATCCTGTATGTAGTAGCTAGGTGAGACTGAAGGGCACTCATCCAGACACCTAAATCGCCTCTTCATGAGGTGAAAGTCCCTGTCAATGACAATGCAGGTCTGGGAGAAGGTTGTGTTGTAACTGTCTTTAGCAGCTCCACTTGGTTTTCTCACTGGCGTCATGAGCAATGGTTCCAGTAGATATCCAAAATTACCTAAAAGAAAAAAAAGAGGAAAAAGTGGTTTAGTTTTCAGAAATACATTTGACCATGAATCGGTAAAACAAGAAAAAGGAAAATATTTTTTTACTTACCAACAAGATTTTCACTGGGCATCCTACTGTGCAGGTAGTGGCAGTAAAATAATACAGTGTGCCAGATATGGGGTTTGTGTGCACTGACAGCCCGGATGTTGAGCAGACACATTGGTGATGCACCCCTATGTATCACACACTGCCTGGTAATTTCTGGATTGATAGACCTTATTTGAACCTTTAATCAGAACCAAGATGCCAGGTGCTCAAGAAAAATTTTAAGAAATTTGCCTTAAAAGTGAAAACTACGTCTTAATACTTCATAATCACGTTTTCATTCTCCGTATTACGGCATGTTTATCTTCCATCAACTGACCAAACAGTTTACATTTGCGCTTATGTATATATCATTTTATTTTGTTGCTAGAACAACACAGTAGCATTATTACTATTTCATTTGTTGAAGAAACACAATTCAGCAGTACTTCTTTTAGTGCCATGGCTGGGAAGATAGAACAGTTGAGTTCCTTTCTCAGCATTAAAATGCCCTTTACTTTCTTAAATAAAGAATAATCTTCTGAAAAATAGTTTTTCTGTACTTACAGCTGTGAAAACACAGTTGCGAATAACTTATTTTACTGTCGAATCACATAACTTCATGATCACATGAACATTGTCCTACATACCTGTCACATTCAATCATTGTTAAATCAGTTCATCTCAAATTAATTGAACAGGTCCCACTCTTCATGAGCAACACTTTTTAATCAGCGTATTCCAAAAAGAAAACAATGAAGTGCTGTCAGTGTGAACACTGCATGGCTTTCTATTATTTAACTGCATTATCTATTGCATGGTGCTGACAATAACAAGGCAGACTGGGTTGGAGGCAGTAAGGGGCCAAAATTTCCATATCACCGTTTGCTCAAGAAGGCATGAATAGGGTCCTATTTTATTTTGGCAATGTAACATATGTCAGCCTAATTTTATAGATTACTTCAATAATATACTTTTGGCCGCGGTGGTGTACTGGTTAGCATTGTTGCCTCACAGCAAGGGCTCTCCAATTCGATTCTCGGCTGGAGTTCCTTCTCTGTGGAGTCTGCATGCCCTCCATGCAATTGACTGAACATTAAAAGATATGGAGGTGGGTGTGTGAGTCTGTGTGTGTGCCTTCTCTGAAGGATGGGCGCCGGGCTGGCAACTCGGTACCGTAAAAATCCACTACCAGTCATGAGCGGACCGGTGATCCGCTGTGATGACCCCTAACCAGTAAAAGCCAAAAGACTTTAATAATATACTTTTCTAGTATGTCTTCCTTTGAACTGACTAGCTACATTTGATTTTGTCTCCATTTATGAAAAATGTTATTCCCATAATCATAAATGCTTTTGAGTGAAATGGTGTGGTATGCTGCACTGATCGAAACAGCAGCAGTAATAATATTCTAAATCATCATAGTCAATAGAATTTATTTTATTTTATTTATTTATTTAGTGGCCTTTGTTTACTGGGAAAGTCTGACTGAACAGTCCTCTTTTCAGTGGAGGCCTGGGGAGAAAAGGTCTGTTATACAGATTTCATGGAGATCATTTGCATTGTTTCATCACGTACAGTCAGTATTCACTTATGAGCAACAGTTCCAGTATTCAGATATCCTTAACATCAGTTGCAAGGTTTTGATTAAAATTAACAGTTACATGGGTTGCATGTGAATATTTATTTTTAAATACAGGGAGGTATATGCAGTGCAATATCATCCATACGCATACATTGTCAGGTTTTATGTAAGAATATTTGTTACTATAAAGACTTGTTCAAAATCTAGGACATAGGAAGCTAAATAAAGAGAGCAGCCCAATGAGTTGGCTATGTGGTTGGTTTGTATGCTGACATGAGCTGCTGAGTCAAAACATTACCATAGTACACCTAAGAATACACAGACGTGTCAAATATACCGTAACCTAATCCAGAAAGAACAAGACTGGAGCTCCACAGATATATAAATCAGTGACTGGAGTGTACTGTATACTGACAGACAAAGTCCATAGGTTCATAGGTGAGTACTAGGCTAATGGCCCTGGACCCAACACAAGCCTAACCCAAGAATATTCCCAGTCATCTTGTTGCCGGACATTAGCTCCATGTGCCCCTATCGAGCAATGTTGTTGAAGTGATCCCCGGGGTGAATTTCCTGCTACCCATCCACTTGTCAAGGTTTTTCTGAAGAGGACTAGTGAAGTGCTCTGTTTGACATGAATGGGGAGTTTATTCCAGAGTATGGGAAGTCTCTGGGTTAGGAACCTGTACCTCCAGCTCCAGTTTAATGTGGTGATGAGGTTGAGGTCTTTGAAGCATGCAGTCATTGGTGTCTGTGAGGCCTTTTTGTAGGATGGCAACATCAGCTTGAGAATCAATAATAGCTCCAAGTTTGCAGTCATCTGCGAATTTGGTCAACCAGAGTCCTTTGGTGTTGGCATGAACTTCAGAGAAGTAGATACCAAACAGGAGAGCATCCAGGACAGATCCCTGTGGGACTCCACTTGTGACTGCCTGGTAGTCAGATTTGGAGTCTGCTACTTTCATTGTGTGGGTTCTAATCTGTGAGCCAGTTGGCAACCCATTGTATGATGTAGGGGGTTAATTCTGAGGTTGGTGAGTCTGTCAATGATCCCTGAGTGGGGGATGATGCCGAAGGTCTTGGCCAGATTGAGGTAGGCTGTATGGACTACCTTGCCTATATTGACTGCTCTGGTGACAGATTCAAAGAAGTCTATCAGGTTGAGCAGACATGATCTGGCTTTAACAAACCCAAACTGTGAGGGGTCAAGGGTTTGAAGGTTCCCTATATCCCTATTTATGAGGTCCATAATGATGCAGTCCATGGCCTTACAGATTAGGCTCATCAGGCTGATGGGGTGGTAGTTTCCTGGGTCAGTAGTCGCTCCCACTTTGTGGAGTGGAATGACTGTAGCAGGGCACCATTCAGTGGGAACAAAGCCTGAAGTGAGTCTGTGGTTGAACAGGGCACTCAGGTGTGGTGCCAGTTCCCTTTGTAATTCACGTAGAACAGCCAGGTATATTCTCAGGTCCCATGGAAGCTGTATTTTTGGCTTTGGATAGTGGGCTTCTACCTGTGCAGCCATGATATTAGGGATTTGGCATTCCTCGGGTATTGGGATGGGCCCTTTAGGGGGTGGGGGGTAAAGTTTGCACTAAACCTGTCGGCCAAGATATTGGCAATATCTGTTGGTTCAGTATAAGTGGTGCCGTTGTGCAGTATTGAGCACCTCTGCGTATTGTTATGCAGATTCTTGACATAACTAAAAAAATGCCTTGTGGTTATCTTTGGCATCTGTTTCAATTTTGTTTTCATAACTAGCTTTGGAGGATTTGATGAGGTATCTCAGTTTTTTGCTGAGACTTACAAGGGAATTTTTCCAGTCTTGGGACTTTGCCCTTTTATGCAACAGTTTTTTTCCTTCTGTTGTAGAGTTTGTTAATGGTAAGGGACCACCAGATTGGCTTCCTTTTTTTGGAGGACAGGATCTTGGTTTTGTCTGGTATGGTCTGATCCATGCACTTGTGTAAATGCTCACACAGTGCCTTGGTGTATGATTCAGTGGCCATACATCCTTTCCCCATTTGCATGGATGATGTGAAGTTTGACACTTCTGTCTTTAGAAGCTCAAAATTGACTTTGGAGAAGTTTTTCACTGTGGTTTCCCTCATGGGGGGTGAGGATGGGATTTGGATATAAACTGTGATTAACTTGTGGTCAGATCTAACCAGGGAGGAGTTGATTACTGGCGTAGAGCCACGATCCCCCATGTTTGTAATGACCAGATCGAGAATGTTTCTATTTGGTAGGGGTGAGAATGAGTTGGTCTAGGGCATTGGAATTAATGAATTCCAGAAATCATTGGGCAAATGAGTTGGAATAGGAGTAATTTTCCCAGCTAATTGGGGGTAGTTAAAGTCTCCCAGTATAAGGGTATTGCGTTGAACCTTAATGAGTTCCAGAGTGTTCAGGAATGCAGAGTGGGAGTCTTGGGACATTGTGGGGGATCTATAGCAGGCTACAACCTGAATTGCAATTTTATCCAGTGTTAGTTGTACTTGTAGTATCGCTGATGCATTACATTGGGCAACCAGTCTGGAGGTGTGCATATCCTTTATGAGGATGGATACACCACCACCTTTGGGGCTTCGGTCCACACCTCCTTTAGGGCTTCAGTCCAGGTTTAGGGGCCAAAAGATGTGATATGCAATGTAGCCTGGTAGCGCTGGGATGCTCTTTGGAGCCTTGAACCAGGTCTCTGTTACTACAAAGAGGTCGATGTTCTCCAGTTTAAGGAGTGACTCGAGTGATTGCATTTTGACATTTAGGCTTCTAGTGTTGAGTAGCATAACCCTCAGGTTGCGTTTGCTTGCAGTTATTATGGTGGTAAGTTTGTCTTCAGGGTACTGGCTAAAAAAGGCACTATAGGGGTGGCAAGAGCCTTTGCCAGTATCTGGAATCCCAGGGGTGACAGATGCAGGCCATCTCTGTTAAAGCATTGAGGTCTGTCGATCATATCATCCCTGACAAAGCATCGAGGTCTGTTGAGCATATCATCCCAGGCAGACAGATACTGGATCCCCTTTGAATGGCACCAGAAACTTAGCCAATTGTTGAATTCAATCATTTTCTGCTTGTACTGTGATATAATTCTAGGTGACAGTAGTATGCTACTCAGGGTTAGGGTCATACCTGCTTGGGCTACAAAATCCGAGAGCTCTTCCATGTCTCTTTTCATGTAGTCCAGGGAGGTACATCTTAGGTCGTTCACACCAACATGGACAATGACTGAGTCATATCTGTACTTGTTGTGGAGAAACCCAAGTGTGTGCGTTATGTGGCAAATCCTGGCACCCAACAGGTAGCTGACCATACCTTTCTCCTTATTTAACCTAGTGAGTGGGACGTCAGTGTGTCTTACTATTGATTCACCTATGAGTAGTGTATTGGATAGACTGTTTTGCCATAGGGGCTTGGGCTGAGTGGCACACTGTTTATGTGGGCTATGTGTCTTGAAGGTTGTGTTTGTGTGAGATGGTTGCTTGCGTTTCTGCCTCGGAGGTCTTTGTTGTTTGAGCAGATTTTTATTGAGAGCCTCCGCAAAAGTGGGTGTGTGTTTTGTGTTGCTACGTGAGAGATGTGGTAGTGTGTGATCCGGGAGCTGTGTGTTCTATGATGTGTGATGTATGTGTTAACCTTCTCCTCTTGACTGGCTAGCTCAGTCTTGGTTTGAGAGAGCATGGCCTCTAGTTTAGTTATGTACGTGCATCTCTCACAAGTGGATGTGTTTGGAGGTAGGAGGAGAGGGTTGTCTGTGTACATAAGGCAATTGCTACATTGCCTCAGTATACCCAGGTTCACCAGGTTAATAGGAGAAAGCATAGGGGGCTGACCTTTAGACATGCCTGGATACGTGCTTAGTTATTTAAGTACTGGAGCTGTTTTGCTTCCTTTTAAGTACTGAAGCTGTTTTTGTTAGTGGTACTAGCAGTTGATATGCTTACAAGGACAGCTGCAAGAGGTTCTGAGCAAGTGCTGGGTTTAGAGGTCAGATTTGAGTGCTCAGAGATGAAAGCTAGCAAGATCTAAGGGAAAATTTGAAGAGCAGACTTTATGGCACTGGTAATAGTTTACCCTAGCTTAGTGGAGCTGCACGACACGCAAACCCAAGCAAACACAGGTTTTTAAGTCAGAAAGTTGAAAGGGATACAAGCACCCCAAAATAGCCAATAAAATATAATTCCTGAGCTGGAAACCACTCCTCTAGCGATAGATAGGCTGCACAGAGCTTAGAGCTCCCACTGATAAGCAGAAAGACTTCCTTCTATCTATGCAAGGTCTGGACAACTCAGAACACAAAATACAGTCCTGAAATCAGCAAATCTGAGATCCAGACTATTCTAGTTTGAGAAAAAGGCAGGAAACAAGCAAGTAGATAGGAATTTTTGGGGTTTGTTTTTTTGTAACATAAATACAATAAATGCAGCAGTAAAATTCACTTATAGGGCTCTAAAAGGCTATCATGCTTGAGTGTGTAGCCTGTAACTGTATATACAGTTGAAAAAAAACAATTTAATAAAGTGCAGTAGGCAAAATCAGCAGAGAAGAGTTAAATTAAATACAAAAGCTTGTAAAATGGCTGTAATAAAGTGCAGCAAGCAAAATCAAGCTGAAGTAAGCAAAAACAGGTACTTATAATCAAGCAAAGTCTCTCTCACTCTCTTCTTTCTGCTGCTGTAGAATTCTGAAAGATGCCCAAACAGGATCCGCTGAGGTGAAATAAGCCAAAACCTGTGCAAACACGGGTTTTTAAGTCAGAAAGTTGAAAGGGATAGAAGCAGCCCAAAACGGCCAAAAAATACAATTCCAGAGATGGAAACCAATCCTCTAGTGACAGATCAGCTGCTCAGAACTTACTACTCTCACTGATAAGCAGAAAGACTTCCTTCTATCTCTGCAAGGTCTGGACAACTCAGAACACAAAATACAATCCTGAAATCAGTAAACCTGAGATCTGGACAATTCTAGTTTGAGAAAAAGGTGGGAAACGAGCAAGTACATAGGATTGTTTTTTTTGTTACAGAAGCCGAAATACAGTAAATTTCACTTATAAGGCTCTAAAAGTTGTAATGTGGCAAGATATGTAAGCAGAAATTAGAGCACTGAATAGTAAGGACAACTGGAAATTTACAAGAATGGTAGGAGCAACAGGCTAATAAAATAGGATTCGCCATTGTACTTCATTATGCTACCGATACATGTATCTCCATGTGAATGCAGGAGGAGGCAATTCTAGGGACTTTGTGGGTGCTGAGAAAAGCACTCTTGGCTGACATCAAAGTCTTAAACAATAACAATTTCAAGAACTGTAATCTTACCCTGACACAGGAATGGGGTGCAATCCTGCCGTGGTTTTAGAAACCCAAAACATTTGAAATACCAAAATTAGATGCAAAATGATGTCCCTTGTGTAAGCATCAATATGTTTGATTGTTCTGGCTAATGGCAACTACCAGAATAACAGGACGGATCTTGGACATATTAACAGATGCACAAAAATGAGCAACAACACAATTGCATAAAAGAGGCCAACAAAAAAAGACAGGAAGTTAATCAAAATATAATTATGCTTTTAAAATAATCTAATAGCACACAGCTGTGTATATATTGAGTGATATGTACATGGAGGAATTTTGACTACTGTGCATTACACTGATGTGTATTTTGAGATGTAAGCAGAATAGTGAAGTATATGCATTCCATATTGTTAAGCACTTAAAGTGATTCTGAGAGATTCCGTTGCAATACTTGCAGTTAGCAGTTCATAGGGTCAATAGGTCAAGTTGAAAGGGAACTTTTTTTTACTGTTAATAGGCTGATGTTCTCACTACCTAGTAGGCACTTATGGTCAGTAATAAACTAGTGTGCTATATGGATATGACTGCAACATTTTTGCAAATGACTCTACCAACATACCACATAATACAAGGTGACAGAAATGTATACACATTATGATGGCTTTTTGCTGTACATGGTAAACTATTCAAAATTAGAAAATTCTGCATGTACCATAATATGTACATAATGACAGAACAAGTGTTGGATAACTCTGTTATATTCAAAATAATAGCATTTCCAAATTACCGCATGTGATTTTATATGAAGTATATGCTAACATTTAATTAAGACGGGTTGTTTTACAAATGACCATTCCAAATGATTCAGGCATGTTTATGCATTTGCCAAGTGTACTCAGACACAACATGCATGAGTTATACAGGAGCTAGAATATGAGGAAATGATCCCCATACTTGATATGTGCACACCTAATGGAAGAAATGAAATAAGGTTAGGTGAAGTCAGAGGAGAAAACGTGAGCATGAGAGGGTAGAATGATGTGGTAGCTGGAAAAGGGCCAATTAAAGATTTAAGAGAATACTATTTAATAGAGTTGGTGATGGGACACTAGGATGTACTTAAGAAATAGTCATGGGTTGATCTAAAGAGAGACTCAAGATATCTGGGAGAGAAGAAAGCAGATATGGGGCAATAGTCAATAGACAGCCGTGGTGGTACAGCGGTAGCATTGTTGCCCCACAGCAAGAGGTTCTCCTGTTCGATTCTCGGCTGGAGTGCCTTCTGTGTGGAGTCTGCGTGTCCTCCCCGTGGTTGAGTGGCCACCGAAAGACATGTGTGAATGGGCGTGCCCTCACTGAAGACTGGGTGTCGGGCTGGCAACTCGGCACCATAAAAATCTACTGCCAATCATTAGTGGACCGGAGTTCCGCTGTGGTGACCCCTAACTGGGAAAAGCCGAAAAGACAAACAAGTCAATAGACCAATGCAGAGAGAGTTAGTTGTGTCCCTCAGTTGGCTTTGATAGAGCATAGTATTCTTCCATTAGCATTTTTTGATTTCCTGGCAAATGAACATGTAGTAGAGAGAGATAAGGCTACAAGCTGCTAATGGACTTCCTGTTGTTTTGCATTTTAATCAGGAGGTCTTTTGTTACATCCTATGTGATTTAATGCAAGCCTATTAACCAGATAAATGTTCACAGAGCATCTCTGAAATGAGATAACGGTCTTAAATATATGTGTTACACATGAAATTCAGCAAACTATCAGCTAAGAATAATCTAACTTTTTGATGTTGTGCTACCCATTTGATGAGATTATAAAGTACCTGCATATCAGTATAACACACAAACTGTAAAATTCCTGACGCCTTCAAGAACTGGCAATCTCCTGAAAGGCTTTAGTGTGCTTGTTAATTACTGTGGATGAAGAGTTTTAAGTACAATTTCATGTTACTCTGAGAGAACAGATGCATCAGGTTTCATTATGACTTGTACTCTTTTGTTATCTAAGAATTTGTAATGCAAACTGAAATGTATAATTCTGCATTGCAATACTAGTAGCACTGATGTGCAGTTTACTATCAAAAGGGTGATCAGACTACATCCAAATTCATAGGTTCATAGGTAGGCACAAAGCTAATGGCCCAAGGGCCTATGTAAGCCTAGCCAACAAGGTTCTCTGGCTTTCACCACCCAAGAAGGTTATGTCCATTTGCCCCTGTTGAGCATGGCCACAGAAGTGATCCCCAGGGTGAATTTCCTATTTCCCATCCACTCATCAAGATTTTTCTTGAAGAGTGCAAGTGAGGAACTCTGCTTCACATAGATAGGTAGCTTGTTCCAAAGTATGGGAAGTCTCTGGGACAAAAATCTATCCATCCAGCATGTTCAGTTTATTGTGGTGACAAGTTTTAGGTCTCTAGAGCATTTAGCTCGGAGGGATTCGGATTTCTTTAGGTGTAGCATGTCCAACAGCTCTGGGTTTGACATAGCTTTGTATGTTAGGCAGAGATCACCTCGGAGTAGGCAATATGCTATGGAGTAAAGCTGGAGTTTTTTGAGACGGTCAGCATAGGGCATATGTTTGAGTCCCGTAATCCTTTGTGAGGTATTTTTGTGGCCTTTCTAGCTGTTGCAGATGCCTTGTGAGGTACATTCCAAAAGGGGTGTTGTACTCAATAATGGGTCTAATGAGAGCTGAGTAGAGGGGAACAATGACCTCGTTTTTCCTGGATGAAAACCCTTTAATGATGAGGTGTGCCACATAGAAGGATTTCCTGACTACTGTGGCAATGTGATTATCAAAGAAGAAACTAGTGTCCACCTGAGTCCCAAGGTCTCACTCCTTCAGTGTTAAGTGGATTGCCGCCTATGTTGTAATTCAAGGGTACAGAGCTTTTACAAAAGGGGATGACAGTGCAGTTTTTGGCATTGAGCTTAAGGCCATGGCTGTGACACCAGGCATCGGTCTCAGTGAGGCCCTTCTGTAGGATGTCCACGTCGTTTGGGGACTCAACTATGGCACCTAATTTGCAGTCATCTGCGAACTTCATTAGTCAGAGGCCCTCTGTGTTAGCCCATACTTCAGAGAAGTAGATCCCAAACAGGAGAGTACCCAAGACTGAACCCTGTGGTACTCCACTTGGCACAGGTTTGAATTCAGATTTGGAGTCTGCAGCTTTTACAGTGTGGGTTCTGTCAGTGAGCCAGTTGGCAACCAATCTTGTGGCATATGGATTTATGCCCAGTTTAGTGAGTTTATCTATGATTCCAGAATGGGGGATGGTGTTGAAATCCTTGGCGAGGTCAAGATAGGCTGTGTGAACTGCCTTACCCTCATCTACAGCTTTGGTGACTGTTTCAAAGAAGTCAATCAGGTTCAGGAGACATGATCTGCCCTTCACAAACCTGAACTGGGTGGGGTCCAGAGTTTGGAGGTTACCAATGTCTTTGTTTATGTGTTCCAAGATGATACATTCCATGGCTTTGCAAACCAGGCTCTTCAGGCTAATAGGCAATAGTTCCCGAGGTCCATGGTGGCTCCCCCTTTGTGGAGTAGTATAACTGTTGCTGTGCACCATTCAGTGTGTACAAAGCCTGTCATGAAGTGGGGGGCCAGTCCATTCTGATGTTCATGTAGAACGCAGCCTGGGATGTTGTCTGGTCTCATGGATGCTGTGTTCTTGGCTTTGGAGAGTGCAGTTTTTACTGCTCAGTTGTGATTGCAGGGGCACTGCATTCTTCTGGTATGGATATGGGCCCTTTATGGGGTGGGGGTAAAGTTAGCAGTGAACCTATCAGCCAATATGTTGGCAATATCAGTTGGTTCCGTAATTTTCATGCCATTGTGCTGTAACTCAGAGCAGATCTGGGTGTTGCCATTGAGATTCTTGACATAGCTATAGAATGCTTTGTGGTTGCCCTTAGAGTCAGTGGCAATCTTGTTTTTGTAGCTGGCATTGTAGGATTTTATGAGGGATCTCAGCTTCTTACTGAGGCTTACCAGG
Organism: Protopterus annectens; assembly: GCF_019279795.1. Classification (NCBI taxonomy): domain Eukaryota; kingdom Metazoa; phylum Chordata; order Ceratodontiformes; family Protopteridae; genus Protopterus; species Protopterus annectens. The sequence continues at coordinate 780,230,370 of NC_056748.1, read as the reverse complement.
AAGCTCCTCCACTCATGGGATTTTACTCTCTTTTGCAGCAGTTTCTTCCTTCTGTTGTAGAGTTTATTTACAGCAGGGGACCAACCAGCTTGGCTTCCTTTTTTGGAGGATTTATTTTTTATTTTATTTATTTATTTTACATTTGTTGACTGGGCTAGTCCAACTGGCTATATGTCCATTTTCAGTCGAGGCTCGGGGAGAAAAGCTCCACACTTCAGAATAAAATCACAATAACATAAGTACATTACTAAGATTTAGCAAATTTTACTAGTAAATACATTTTAGCTTAAGAGTAAGGAAAAAATCTTCTAAGCTAACATAGCACGTAAGGATAGCATCTTGGTTCTATTAGGGATAGCACAAGCCATGCACTACTGTAAGTGCTTATACAGTGCATTTGTATAAAATTCGACAGTCGTAACTGTATTGTCCATCTGCATGGGTGTCGTGAAGTTGGCCACTTCTGTCTTAAGAAGCATGAAGTTGGCTTTGAAAAGATTTTTTACAGTGGTTTCCTTAATGGGGGGTGGGGGCAGGATGTGGATATATGTGGTGATTAGTTTATGGTCGGATCTGACCAACAAGGAGTTGACTTCAGGTGTGGTACACCGGTCACTCATGTTGGTAATGATTAGGTCAAGGATATTATTGCCCTTGGTGGGGGTGTGGATAAGTTGATCCAGGGCATTGGAGTTTATGAATTCTAGAAAGCATTGAGTGAAGGAGTTGGTACATGAGTAGTTTTCCCAGTTAATGGTGGGGTAATTGAAATCACCCATTATTAGGGTGTTTGGTTGAACCCTGATATTTTCTAGTACATCAAGAAAAGAGGAGTGGGAATCCTGTGGCATGGTGGGGGATCTGTAGCAAGCTACAATATGGCTTGCAGTTTTGCCCAGAGTTAGTTGTACTTGGATAATTTTGGATGCATTATGTTGGGTAACTAGCCTGAAGGTGTGGCTATTCTTAACAAATATGGACACACCTCTGCCTTTGGTGTTCTGGTCCTGGTTAAATGGTCAAAAGGTATGGTATGAGTTATATCCTGGTAATGCAGGGGTGGTCTCTGGAACCTTGAACCAGATTTCAGTCACTGCACAGATATCGATCTTCTCCATTTTAAGGAGTGCTTCGAGTGAGTGCATTTTGACATTTAGACTTCTAGCATTGAGTAGCATTACCCTCAGTTTTTGCTTGCTTGTATCTGTTACGGTGGTGGCTTTGTCATTTGAACCTTGCTTAAAAAGGCACTATAGGGGCAGCAAGAGCCTTAGCCAGTATCCAGAATCCCAGGGGCAACAGGTGCCTCTCTGGCAAAGCATCGTGGCCTGTCGACCATGTCATCCCAGGCAGACAGATACTGGATCCCCTTAGAATGACACCAGAAGCTTAGCCAAGTCTGAAGTCAATCATTTTGTCCTTGTACTGCGGTATCATTCTGGGCATAGGTAGGATGCTACTCAGAGCTAGGATCATACCTGCCTGGATTCCAAGATTGGAGAGCTCCTTCATGTTTCTTTTCATGTAGTCCAGGGAGGTGCATCTCAGGTTGTTCACACCTTGTTGTGGAGTGACCTGAGTGCATGGGTTATGTGGAGGATCCTGGCACCTGACAGGCAGTTAACAGTAACCTTCTCCTTGTCTATTCTGGTGAGTGAAACATCAGTGTGCCTGACTGTAGAGTCACCTATGACTAATGTGTTAGGTACATTGTTTTGCCTTATGGGTGGTGGTTGAATGGCACACTGAGTCTGTGTGTTATGTCTCGTTTTGGTTGTGATGAGGGGTGGAGGTTGCTTGCATTTCTGCTTTGGAGGTCTCTGTTGCTTGGGCAGATTCTTATTGAGAGCTTCTGAGAATGTTTTTGTGCATCTATGTGTCGGTTTTGGTGGTGTAGGTATAATGGGACTATGTGATGAATGTGGTGTGGAGCAAGTGTTTAGTCTCTCCTCCTGACTGACAAGTTCAGTCTTGGGGTGACAGAGCTTTGCCTCCAGTTTGGCTAGATAAATGCATCTCTCACAGGCTGTTGTGCTGGGTGGTAGGAGGAGAGGGTTGTCGGTGTACATGAGGCAATTGCTACATTGTCCCAAGAAGCCCAGATTCATCAGGTAGACAGGACAGAACACCAGGAGCTGTCCCTAAGACATGCCTGGGTAATCACTTTTTTTCTCTAGGCAAGTGAGGGAAGTAAGTACTAGAGCTGTTTCCTCAAAGTAATTTGAGGAAGATAAATACAAAAACTATTAACCACTAGGTAATGAGAAAGACTGAGGTTTTTAGTAATTAGTAGCTTATTTAGTGCTTACAACAGTTCTGAACCAGTGCTGAGCATGGAAAAACAGATTCAAGTGCTAAGGTTAAGAAAAACAGCGAACGCCCTAGTTCGACATTTGAAAATACCGAAAACAAAATGTTGAACTCACAACAGCGAATGCACATTAGCATTTGCTGTTGTGGATTCAGCATTTTGAATGCAGATCGCACTATAGTGGAGACCAGGAAATTTACCCTTTCCTTCACTGTAGTGCAATCTCAGAGTTTGTATATATAAGTAGCAGGGGGTGTGGGAGGGCACACAAATATATTCGTTGCTCATGACCGGAAGTGTAGTATTTTCGGTAAAGTCGACATTCCTGAGATGTCAACTTTCCTGAAATATCTTGTTCAATCATGTTTATGTTCCTAGATTTGATTTCTGACATTTTGGGTTGAAAATATGAACATTCACACATTGCAGGTGTGAGATTTTGATAGTAAACAATGATGTGCTTATGTCAGGAGCTCTGAAATTGTCATTAGGGGCCCATACTTGCAAAGTCATGCTCTCTGTTGTAGCTTTTAACAGTCAGTTCTTAGATGTCCACTTACCTTTGTCATATAATACTGTCACTTTTAAACAATGATACACAATGCTTTATTCAACATTTTCTACAATAAATGTTAGCAAACACTTAAAACTGAATCTCAGTAATCAGATGAAACAAGTAAAAAAGTCTTAGATGCTCTTACCTAAAATTAACTTTGAGTTTTCAGTGAAAGGCTTAGAAACAGGTTGGAAATTTTGCCAAGCTATAAAAAGCTCTGTTGGCAAGGTCATAAGTTTATTGCTAGATAGATCCAGAAATGTAATATTTCTTAGGTAAAATGCTGCTTCCGCTGGTATTGAAGGAAGTTTGTTGTTGTGTAAGTTAAGGAGTCTTAGCTTTGGTACATCTGCTAATGCTTCCCAGGGAAAGGAAGTGAGTAAATTGCCATCCAGTCGAAGTTCTATCATAGCATATAAACCCAATAAACTGTCTGAGCTAAGAATTGTCAATGAATTGCAGGACATCCAGAGATATTCCAGGTTTTGCAGATAGTGAAAAGCTTCTCCTGGTAGTCTCTTGACTGAAGTTTTTTCAATTTGAAGTTTGCTGGTATCTCCTGGAATATTCACTGGTATTAAAGTCATATCTGGGTCATTACAAAGTACACTTCTGTGAGTAAAACAAAGACAAAATTAAGTGATAATCTGATAAGAATCTAAGTCATAAAACATTATAATTCAAGAAATGAAAAGTGTAGAAACATAAGTTAACAGGAAACACGTAGGTTCACCTGTCTAATCAATTTATTTTGCATATCACTAAATCTTAGAACTTGCTTAATCATGCATCACTTTTCCTCCATCCTCTGATCACTGATTTTCCTGTGTCTACTCTTCACGTGAGTGAAGATCACGTCTCATTCTACCCTTTACTTATCTTTTGAAAAGATGCTCCAAATGCTGTCCATTCTAATAGCCATGCCTTTGACCACATTGTCATTTTCCTTGATTTAATAGTTTACCTTAAGGTGCTGCTGGTTCCTTTCCACTCAAGTACCATATAAGCAGCATCAGTGTCATGTCATCGTGTATTTATGTCTCACTTCCATTAAGTACAAACATACATATTCTTGCTGTCAGAAGGAGACATTGCTACAGACCTCTCAACCTCTTTGAGCAAGAAATCTGGACAACGCCATAAATAAAAGTTGGACAAAGGCCCAAAAATGGGGACAGTTTTTAAATATTGCTCTTACAGATTAGAAAGTTGATATAATAACAGGCTTTGCGTTATCATGATTTTCCTGAAGAGTATGAAGTCTGAAACTCAAACGACTGTCATTATTTTCTAACTACAAACCTGAATGGTTTGCTAATAGTTGTTCACAAAACCACAATTTTATGAAAACCAGACCAAAATATGAGGCAAAATTCTGGGCATTCTGTGAAAATCTGTACAGTTGAGAGATGTGCATTGCTATGTAATCCTGGGTGCCTGCAGCTGAATCTCCCTCACTACGTCCATCTCGTCACTATTTGTCCTGATATCCTCTTATATGTTTCTGCAGAATAATACCATGCTATAAATCAAGTAAACTGTTCAAGACAACACGACCCTTTCTATGGTAGAGAACCTCATGTTGAAGCTACTGCCCCCAGTTTGCAACTAATCACCTCTCTAAGATCTATGCCCAAGTTTCCCAAAATTCTGCTTCCTCAATGTTATGGCCTTGTACACCAAGATCATGATCAACATTACTCCTTGTTTCCCATGAAAATGTCACTTCAATCGGCCTACCTTCACACTCCAGGCTACCTAACGCATTCATCATCCATACCACTCACGTTTGTAACATTTCCAGCACCATAATGTCCCTTTCCCCGTACAGCTTCCAGAATTGCACAAACTTTCAGCTCTGATCTGGACACTGACCATTACAGCTGGCTCATTTGCCTCCCAAGCAGTAAGGAAACACTAAATCCACAGTTCACTTATGCACCTTCCACGTAGTAAAGAAACACTTTATCCACAGATGGCCTATATCCCGTTCAAGCAATGAGGAAACCTTGTATCCATAATTGGCTCATATGCCCTTCCAAGCAGTGTGGTGGAATGAGGGGAAAAAAGGGTGTGGTGGAGTTCTGTGCAGGCTTTGAGGCCAGGCTTAAGGCTATTCATAAAAAGATATACAGACAATTATAACAATGTGGTTGTTTCAGTCACTCATGATCCAGTTGCTTTATATATATATATTTTTTTTTTAAATAAAGGGTATATCATTATAATCTAATCCCTATTTAGCATGCTTGGTTTAGTTGCCAAATAGGAAATACTGAAACTTTAAGATCTCCTGTCATTAATTTGACCCCATGTAGATTTTCATGATAGCACTATAGTTGATAGATGCAACCTGAAACATTGAAAGGCTGAATGAATACATGCATTGCTAATCAGCAAATTGAAACATTTTATTACCAGTATCATAGCAGGCAGACAGATACATTCATATTTTCTTTGTGTAAGCAATATAAAAACACAGATTAACCATGATCGGACCACTTCCCTCCCACATGCAGTCACCAGTTTGTCATTTTTAAGGTATTGGAAGCCAAAAGCAATGATCATTTTACCAAGATATCAAAGATGTGCAGCAGAGCCTCCTTACCTCCTTATTAAACATGATGGCCAGATTAGTGTGAGGAAGTCACATTTTTTTTTTTGTAAATAAAATGTTTGCATATGACTGGACCATTTCCTGTACATATTCTTGACTTATATCAAGGTACCCATTTCCTTGGACTAAAACCTAGCTTGTGATCATCTGTCTGATAGAGTCTCAAGGTATATATAAGCCTCTAAAAAGGTAATGGTGTCATCAATACCATGTGACATGGCAAAAGCGATGGCCAAGGATTTATTTTTCATTGATGAGAAAATGTAGAGCTGCACTCCTTAAGGCAATTCAGAGCGATTATTCTAAGCTACCAGTGAGAAACATTAACCATCTGTGGGAATATGCGGGGTACAGCTTGTGGTCAGGATAGTCAGTAACAACACGTGGAAGAGGAGCAGCAGCAGGCATACTCCAAGAAGGTAAAATGTTTATCTCAGCAATACCCAGTGAGATCTGTAGTTTGAGTCCATTAAGAGCGTATAGATCACATTGCCTTGAAAACAAAGTCTTTGGTTGCAGTTGTATATAGGGACTCCCCCCCCCACAACAGCTTGACACCATTCTAACAAAATTGCCTCCTCTAATTAAACACCTGCTATCATGACTTAATGTTGACCACAGTATCAACATACTCAGTCTAAGAAACAGACCCAAAGAAAAAGAAAATGATAACTCTCCAAGATGGTTGGGCATCACCAAACAATATATTATGTTAAGCACTTTCATTGAAAACATCAAACTGAACTTCAGCAGAACAAATAAACAAGTGAATGCAACATTTGAATGCATGAATGAAAATCACATGCTTGGATTACACCATTGATAAATGAACAGCCTAAAAGAACCTACAAGACAAGAAATGTCTGCACCTTTCTGGACAATGCAAAGGGAAATTACATCAAAACAAATGCATTACTTTCAAAGACAGACTGGGAGATAATCCTTAACAATTTACATATAACAGTTTATAATATTGTTAAAAATCATCTAGGATTTTAGTAAGAAAATATTGTGGGGCATTATACTCAATGACAGGCCTAATGGGTGCCGAGTACAGTGGAAAGATTACATCCTAGAACTGGAAGCAATACCTTTAGATATAAGCTATTCAATGAAAAAGAACTTCCTTACAAAAGAGGACATGTGGTGATCAAAGGACAGTTTATTTCTGATACAAGTTCCCGGACCCAGACTATGGGATTAACTTTCAGGGATGCGTTGTTAATGTGATAGTTACAAGGGAAGTCATGCTTGATGAAGGATATAATTATACATTTCTTGGCATTTATTTTTAGCTCACAATTTTTACACCAGCTATTGATTTGGAAAAGGCTCTCTTGGAAGAATTTGGTGTCCTTTTGGGAGTTTATGATGGCACCAAGTTTACAGTTGTCTACAAACATGGTCATCCATAAACCCATTACATTTGCTTTGACCTTCAAAAATTAAATGCCAAAGACAAGTGTCCTAAAGACTGAATGCTGGAGGTACACCACTAATGACAGGTTGTTTGGAGGAGGTACAGCCTCCAGCCATAATTGTCTGGGTTCTATTTATAAGCCAGTTGCTGTCCAATGAATTACATAGTGATTTGCATATAGCTGAAGAGTATCTATGATTCCTCTGTGTGAGATGGTGCTGAATGCCTTTTTGAGGTCTATGTATGTAATGTGTATTGATTTGCCCTAACCCATCACTTCAGTAGCTTTTTCAGAGTTGTCAAACAGGTTAAGGAGGCAGGATCTGCCACTGATGAATCCAAACCAGCTTGGGTCAAAAGTTTATATGTTACTTATGTCCTTATTAATTCCATAATGATCCTTTCCATAGCCTTACAGAAGAGACTGCCATGGCTCATGGAAATATAATTACAAGGTCCATTGATGCCCCATCTTTGTGGAAGATGACTTTTGCTCCTTCATTTGTCCAGGACAAAGCTTGTTTGGAGGCTGATATTGAATAAACTCTGCATAGAGTATGACAAGTCATGTTTCAGGCTACCAGTAAGCAGCCCAGTACATTAACTGGCCCCATAGAAGTAATGTTCTTGATCTTGGATCGTGCCTTGAGGACTTGTTCTTGTGAGATTTGGGGGGAATGCAGATGCAGGTATGTGATCTGGGAATACCGGAGGAGAGAGAGAGGAGGTGAAGTTTGAATAAAATTTGTCTGCTGCTATAATGACTATACTAATGGGTCCAAGTATGTGACATCCTTTACTATTATCTCTCTACAGTGCTGGATGTTGTTTCTGAGACTGCTATCATAGTTAAAGAAAGATTTGTGGTTATCTTTCATGTAGGTGGAGTTTTTTTACCTCAGGGGGGTTGCTTTAAAATCCAGCAGTGTATTTAATTCTGAGGGGGGGTAGATGCAGCTGTACAGCCATTTACATGTGCAAAGAATTTGGCAGTAAATAATTCTGTATAAGCAGTGGGGTCATCAAGATGGAAGGGGCTTTTTGATTTAGCCAGGTTTTTGTAGAGCAGCCTTGGTAATATCTTTAAGTACTTAGATATTGGCAGATGCTTTTGCATTCAGTATTAACATGAATGTGACTGACTTGTAGTCCAGTGTGACCAAGGAGGAAGTTATAATTATTGGGGAGCAAAGCTGCTCCATTTTGATAAGGACAATGCCCAGGATTTTATCACCCCTGGTTGTGGTGAGGACTAACTAGTCTAGAGTGTTTCTAATTTCTGGACATTCATATTTGATGATGAATGAATCTCTTGGTTAATGGAGGGGTGCACTAAAACCTTTAGTACCTTCATCATCTAATGCAGTGGGTCTTGACATATAGTAAGAATTGAAACCTTGCACTAATGCTATGCTCTCATTGGTCTTGAGCTATGCTGCTGTGACGGTGCATATGTCAATGTTTTGCAGGGTAATGAGTGCCTATAGAGAGTCATGTTTTTTGTTAAGGCTCCATTCATTGAGCAGAAATACCTTTATGTTATCCAGATTCTATTTTGTTATGCTGGAAACCTTGTGTGAAGATTGGGGGAAGACAGATGAAGGCTGCCAGCCTAGCCAGATAGAATTTTGGAGATAATTCTGTCATCTGTAAATATTAATGTAAACCAGAGTCTTGTTGTCTTAAATGGTAAAAAATAGTGTTACATGTGGCACTGAAAAAAATGTAACAGTGCACTCTACTGACCAAGTAAAGCATGTTCTGTCCCTTTGATGTAAACACGGCTCTGGCCGGTCTAGATGAAGGAATTCTTGCTATTGTTTCAAGACCAGAGTTAATGGCCATAATTTGCATACATAAATGTCCTTTATTGCTCTGTTTTCTGCTCAGAAGTGAAGAATGTAAATGTAGTTTCTGTTAGCCTGGGAACCCAGAGAAGTGTGAAGAATGGTGTAATGTGAACCAGGAATGTGCTATACTACTCAGAAACAGCTTCTCATGGTCCTGCAGAGTGGTGCTAGCAGCAGAGAACTGAGAAAAGTGACTACTTTCCTGATCTAAGTATTTTTTGCTGTTTTTACCTGAGAGACCTTCCTTTTCTTACTTTGAACAAGTTTATACTGCTTTATTACCTGTTTTTGCATTGTACATTATCTGCACTTAAAGTTACATTTGGTCGAAAGTTTGTTGTTAAATTTAACTGTTGAGGCTACCCACTAAAGTGAGCTAGCCTGTGTAAGTGATTTATTACTGTTTTCCTGCATTTCTGTGTACTTTTTAACTTAAAAAACAAAAAAAAAAAATATCCTTGTTTTCCCACCTTTCTCGACTAGTTTAGACCAGTATACAGGCTTTGCTGTATTCTGGACTGTGGTGTAGTTACTGTGTTGTCCATTGCCTTACTTGGATAGAAGGAAGTTTCTTTGCTCACCAGTGGGAGTGGGGAGCCTTGAGCAGCCTATCTGTCCATGAAGAAGTGACCTCAGCACAAGAGCTTTTAGTACTTGGTCGTTTTGGACCATTCCCTATTTAAAATCCGCCCCTGAGTGTTTTTTTCTGGCTATACTACTCAGAAACAGCTCTTTGTGGTCCTGCTGAGTGGTGCTAGCAGCAGAGAACTGAGAAAAGTGACTACTTTCCTGATCTAAGTATTTTTTTGCTGTTTTTACCTGAGAGACCTTCCTTTTCTTACTTTGAACAAGTTTATACTGCTTTATTACCTGTTTTTTGCATTGTACATTATCTGCACTTAAAGTTACATTTGGTCGAAAGTTTGTTGTTAAATTTAACTGTTGAGGCTACCCACTAACGTGAGCTAGCCTGTGTAAGTGATTTATTACTGTTTTTCCTGCATTTCTGTGTACTTTTTAACTTAAAAAACAAAACCCCCCCCCAAAAAAATCCTTGTTTTCCCGCCTTTCTTGACTAGTTTAGACCAGTATACAGGCTTTGCTGTATTCTGGACTGTGGTGTAGTTCCTGTGTTGTCCATTGCCTTACTTGGATAGAAGGAAGTTTCTTTGCTCACCAGTGGGAGTGGGGTGCCTTGAGCAGCCTATCTGTCCCTGAAGGAGTGGCCTCAGCACAAGAGCTTGTAGTAATTTGTCGTTTTGGACAATTTCCAGGTCTTTTGAAGTTCCCTGTTTAAAATCCGCGTTTGCGCAGCTTTGCGTGATTGTGCGCATAGCGCAGCACTGGTTAAACAGGCTTAAACTATTCCTGGCTCCGCCAAGTCTGCACTTCAATTTTTCCCTTAAGAAAGCTCTACTTTCAACAAAATCAGTGTATTCGCTTTATCATAAGCCTAGCACTTGCTCCTAAAACCTTTCTTTTAAGTGAAGCACCCTTATACTAACGTAAGCACTACATCCACCTACAACCCATGCAAATACCCACTTCCCTTCAAAGTCCTTTCTCTGACCCAGTTACACATCACCCCCTTATACTATTCTGGCATGTCGAGTGGTATATTACTGACATCCTCTCCAGTTCAGCTGGTTAATCTGGGAATCCTGAGACAATGTTACAATTGTCTCATGTACACAGACAACCCTCTCCTCCTCCCAACAAACACATGTGAGAGATGCAACTATATAGCCAAACTGGAGGCTGAACTCTCTCAACACAGGACTAGCAAGACCAGACAGGAGGAGAAGGTAACCACACACACAACAAACCCAGTCTCACATAAACCAACCACAACTGCAAACCAAACACATAGTAACACAAAGACATACTCGGAGGCTCTAATAAAAAACTTACCGAAACAACAGAGGCTCCCAAAGCAGACATCCAAGAAAACACTACCTCAAAACTTTCCAGGTCTTTTGAAGTTCCCTGTTTAAAATCCGCGTTTGCGCAGCTTTGCATGATTGTGCGCATAGCGCAGCACTGGTTAAACAGGCTTAAACTATTCCTGGCTCCGCCAAGTCTGCACTTCAATTTTTCCCTTAAGAAAGCTCCACTTTCAACAAAATCAGTGTATTCGCTTTATCATAAGCCTAGCACTTGCTCCTAAAACCTTTCTTTTAAGTGAAGCACCTTTATACTAACGTAAGCACTACATCCACCTACAACCCATGCAAATACCCACTTCCCTTCAAAGTCCTTTCTCTGACCCAGTTACACATCACCCCCTTATACTATTCTGGCATGTCGAGTGGTATATTACTGACATCCTCTCCAGTTCAGCTGGTTAATCTGGGAATCCTGAGACAATGTTACAATTGTCTCATGTGCACAGACAACCCTTTCCTCCTCCCAACAAACACATGTGAGAGATGCAACTATATAGCCAAACTGGAGGCTGAACTCTCTCAACACAGGACTAGCAAGACCAGACAGGAGGAGAAGGTAACCACACACACAACAAACCCAGTCTCACATAAACCAACCACAACTGCAAACCAAACACATAGTAACACAAAGACATACTCGGGGGCTCTAATAAAAAACTTACCGAAACAACAGAGGCTCCCAAAGCAGACATCCAAGAAAACACTACCTCAAAACTCTGCACAAGCAACACATAGTACACAAAGTCAATGTGCCAAACAATCACAGCCCTTAAGGCAAAACGCCATGCCTGATACACTAGTAATAGGTGACTCTATAGTCAGACACACTGACGTCCCACTTACCAGGCTGAACAAAAAGAGGGTAACGGTGAGCTGCCTGTCGGGAGCTAGGATCTGCCACATAACACAAGCACTCAGGTCACTCCAAAGCAAGTACAAATATGACTCCATCATTGTCCATGCCGGCATGAATGACCTGAGACGTACCTCCTTGGACTACATGAAGAGAGACTCAGAGGAGCTCTCTGATTATGTAGCCCAGGCCAGTATGACCCTGACCCTGAGCAGCATCTTGCCCTCACCAAGAATTATGCCACAATACAAAGACAAGATGATCAGCTTTAATAATTGGCTCAATTACTGGTGTCATTCTAGGGGGATCCAATGTCTGTCTGCTTGGGATGACATGCTGGACAAGCCACGCTGCTTCACAAGGGACAGCTTGCACCTGTCACCACTGGGCTTCCGGATATTGGCTAAGGCTCTTGCCACCCCCATAGTGCCTTTTTTGGGCAAGGCTCAAAAGACAAACCCACCACCTTAGAAAACAATAAAGGAAAAAAACTAAGGGTAATGCTGCTCAACGCCAGAAGTCTAAATCTCAAGATGCAGGCTCTCAAAGCACTCCTCAGTATGGAGAGCATCAATGTCTCTGCAGTAACTGAATCCTGGTTCAAGGCTCCTGAGAGCACCCCAGCCCTACCAGGTTATACCTCGTATCATGCATTTCGGCCCAAAAACCTGGGCCAAACCACAAAAGGAGGGGGAGTGTCCATATTCATTAAAGACACCCACACCTCCAGGTTAGTGGCAATGCACGAAGCATCGAAGACCATCCACGTGCAACTAACCATAGGCAAAACTGCTATACAACTTGTAACATGCTACAGACCACCCTCGCAATCTCAGAAACTCCATTCAGCCTTCCTGAAGACACTGAAGGATATGAATGTCTCACCAAATACCATCATATTGGGAGACTTCAACTACCCAAACATAGACTGGGTGCATTACTCAAGCCCCAGCACCCTAGCCCAAAGGTTCCTGGAATTCATCAACTCAAATGCAATGGAACAACTAGTCACCTCCCCCACAAGGGGAAATAATATACTTGACCTGATCATCACAAACATGGGGACAAAATGCTCAACACCGGAAGTATACCCCTCATTAGTGAGATCAGACCATAAACTAATAACCCTAGATATTCATAACCCACCTCCACCCCCAGCACAAAAGACCACAGTGAGAAACTTCTCAAAAGCCAACTCTACACTCCTTAGGACTGAAATGGTATCCTTCAAGCCCCCTGGGCCAGTGGAAACCACATCCCACACTGCTGAATCCTTCACAAATGCTTTCTATGGGCGTCTCTAAGAATGCATGGATCATGCAATCCCAAATAAAGCCAAGACCCTTTCCACCAAAGGCAGGCATCCTATCTGGTGAACCCCAGCCATAAACAAACTTTATAACAAGAGAAGGAAGCTACTGCAAGACAGAGCAAAATCCCATAAAGGGAAGGCATCCCTGATCAGCACTAGCAAAAAACTACGTTCGCTAATAAAATCATCAAAGGCCAACTTTGAGAGAAAAATCGCTAAGGACACTAAAGATAATCACAAGGCCTTCTTCAGTTATGTTAGAAACCTGGGTGGAAACCCTCAGATATGCGCAAAGTTAGTTCATAATGGCAAAAAATACACTGAACCCACAGATATTGCCAACATACTGGCAGACAGGTTCAGTGCAAATTTCTCCCCTCCCTCTCCCCCAAAAGACGAAATACATATCTCAGCTGAATGCAACCTCCCTGAAATCTCAGATGTCCAGGTGAGAGCTGCCCTCAGCAAAGCTAAAAATACAGCATCCATGGGACCTGACGGTGTCCCGGGTTGCGTGCTACGTGAACTCCTAGAGGAGCTAAACCCACACATAAGAACGCTGTTTAATCTTAGCCTTGCTACAGGATACATCCCTGAACACTGGCGTACAGCTACAGTGGTCCCACTCCACAAAGGTGGCACCTCTACAGACCCTGGAAACTACCGCCCCATAAGCTTGACCAGCCTGGTCTGCAAAGCTATGGAAAGGATCATTATGGAACTCATAAACAAAGGCATTGGGGACCTACAGACAATTGACCCTACCCAGTTCGGCTTTGTAAAAGGCAGATCCTGCCTTTTAAACCTGGTGGACTTTTTTGAAACAGTCACTAGAGCCATCGATGAAGGCAAAGCAGTTCATACAGCCTACCTGGATCTGGCAAAAGCCTTTGACACAATAACCCACTCAGGCATCATCGACAAGCTCAACAGCTTAAATGTAAACCCGTTTGTCACAAGATGGGTTGCAAACTGGCTAAAGGACAGAACCCACAAAGTCAGAATAGCTGGAGCTATGTCAGACTCTAAGCCAGTCACAAGTGGAGTCCCACAGGGCTCTGTCTTGGGACTCCTCTTGTTCGGCATTTATTCCTCAGATGTGCAGGTAAACATAGGGGGGTTGTGGCTGACAAAGTTCGCAGACTACTGCAAACTAGGTGCCATAGTCGACACACCAGCTGACACATGCATCCTCCAGAAGGGCCTCACAGAAACAGACAACTGGTGTCAGAGTCATGGCCTTAAACTAAATGCCAAAAAATGTATAGTCATCCCCTTTGGAAAAAACAAAGTACCCACAAATTACCACATAGGTGGTAATCCATTAAGTACGGAAAAAGTAATCAGAGACCTGGGGACCCAAGTTGACAGTGACCTCTCATTTGACATCCACGTTGCCAAAGTGGTTAGAAAGACCTTCTACCTTGCCCACCTTATCATGAAGGGATTCACATCCAGATCAAAAGATGTCATTGTACCCTTATATTCCTCCCTTATCAGGCCTATGATTGAGTAGAATGCCCCATTTGGTATGTACCTCACCTGGCACCTGAAGCAGATGGAGAGACCCCAAAAGTACCTTACCAAGAGGATCAAGGGTCTCCAGCATATGTCATATGCTGCCAGACTGAAAAAGCTCCAGCTCTATTCAGTAGCATACCGCCTGCTCAGAGGTGATCTGTGTCTTACATACATGGCCATGTCCAATTCAGAATTAATGGACATGCTCCACCTCAAAAAATCCAAATCCATCAGAGCCATGAGAGCTAAAAATCTAAACCTCAGCACAAATATGAATAGGACATGCTGGAGGGATAGATTCATAACCCAGAGGCTTCCCGCACTCTGGAACAGGACACCTGTCCATGTTAGGCAGAGCCCCTCACTGACTCTCTTCAAGAGAAATCTGGACAAATGGATGGGTGATCATAGGTTTACCCCGGGGGTCATTTCTGTGTCATTGCTAGAAAGAGGCACAGTAAACTAAATTTAATTTAAATTGTACACTTTTGTATCATTACATGGGGTGGCAAAAGCCACAAACACTTTGGCTAGGCTTATAAATGTCCTAGGGCAGATAGCTTAGTACTATACTATGAAACTATGAAAAACAGAGAGAATCAGAGAGCATTAAGCATTTTTGCCTTGACCATCCAACTCACCACTGCCTTTGCTCTATATGTAAGTTTATCTTAGACTTGTGTTTTTCTCTTAGAAATAGCTAGAAACTAGAAAGGTTAGACTAAGTGCTTTTCTGTGATGTCAAAACTGTACTACTAAATTATTTAAGTATTTCTCTGTGATCTCTGAACTCTTGACTACCACTGTGTAGTAAAAAAGTATTGTCTTCTGCTTTGACTATTTATTAAATATTTTTAAACCCTTTCAACTGTGGCTATTTTTGTAGAGGCAATTTAAGTTCTTTAGAGTACTACTTGCATGCCTTTTGTAAAATAGTACAAAGCCACTCCTATAGCTTTAGCCCTGGGCTATACTACCAATTGGATAATAATACTGCACAGTAATAATTGGACACCCTTTTAAGGGCCTTTGAGTAGCTGATAAATATTAGTGGGTGGTGGCAGCTGGTACTACCGTATAGTCTGGGAAAAAGGGGCACAGCTAGAGAACCTGTGCCAGCCTTTCCCATGAGTGTCTGTGTAGTTGTATACACTTTTCTCAAAGTGTGTGTGTGTGTGTGTGTGTGTGTGTGTGTGTGTGTGTGTGTGTGTGTGTGTCAGCTACCTGGGCAGGGACATGAAGCACTGGTTGGACATAAAGGGTGCTGGAGGTTTTAGCTTCCCCACTAGGCTGAGGTCTAGACCCTATAACTGTGCCAGTGGGGAGTCTTATTGGGAACCTGGAGAGTGAGGGCACGACCAGCTCCGGACTGACTGTGATCTCTAAGTGCTCTTAAGGGAAATTGCACTTTACTGGGTGTATTTGTTATCCTTTCTTCCTATATGAGATGCCCCTCACTGGTATTAGTGGTGAGGATTGAGGCTCCTTGATTGCTGGGCCAGGGCACGGGCATCACATATTAATTGGTGGCAGTGGTGGGATATCTACACCATATATTAATTGGTTGGCAAATACTAATTGGCTTGTAGTGGTGTGGGTAGAGTGAATTCCTCTAGCTGGTGTACAGTGAACTCTGAAGGTGTTTTGTACTCTAAATCAGCCACGCAGTGAATACTCAGAGTTCAGATCTCAATTGTTTTATTTCTTTTGTTAGCTTAGTTAGTCAGGGTGAGCAGGCAGCATGTCAGCAGAGGAGTATGGAAAGCTGACAAGGATCCAGCTGGCAGAGATGTGCCAGGCTAGGGAACTGGTGCATGGAAACCTGACTAAGCCAGACCTGATTGCAGCCTTGGTTACAGCTGCATCAGAAAACAGCAACCAGAAGGACAATCAGACTGGTAGTGGAGCTATAATATCCTCGGAGAATGGACAGCTCAACCTTTCTGCAGAGGACTTAAAATCCATCTGGAGCTAAAGAGACTTGAGTTGGAGGCCAGGCATGTGGAAATAGAAGCAACTGAGAGACTGAGGCATCTAGAGAGTGAGGACAATGAGAGACTGCGACGTTTGCAGGCTGAGGAGTATGAGAAAATCCTATGCCTGGAAGCTGAGGAAAATGAGAGGCAGAGGTAGCATGAGAACGAGATGCTGACTCTTCACCAGAGTCATGGAGGTAATGGGGAAGGGAGTAACTGGACCCCAGAAGCACAGTAGGTCAGTATATTTCTTCCGCAGTTTAAAGAAGGGGATAACTTTGATAGTTTCATGCATATGTTTGAAAGGGTATGCAAACAGTATGGTGTTGACCAAAGGCTGTGGGTACGGTTCTTGACCCCCTTACTCCATGGTAAAGCTGTAACTGTTTTGTCAAAAATGTCTGACACTGCATGCTTTGATTATACTGCTGTTAAAAATCACTTGTTAGAATTCTTTAAGCTAACACCTGAAATGTATAAGAAAAAGTTTTGTGAGCATAGACGCAAGGGAGATGAAAGTGTGTGTGAATATGTAGCTGAACTGAGCACTTATTTCCATAGGTGGGTGAGTGGATGTCAGGTCACCACTTTTGAAGGGCTGGCAGACCTTTTGGTGAGGGAACAAGCCCTTAGAACTTTGCCTGAGGACATGAGGATCTGGTTAGCTGATAGACAGTGTGCTACTTCAGATGAGTTGGGGAAGAAGGGAGACCTATACCTGGCAAGCAGGGTAGCTCTGCACAGGAAAAGGACCCCCAGTACTGCTCGTGGGTCTAAAGGAACCCAGGGTGGGCAGCACAGACTGCTCCAACAGAATTTGCCAATAGAAGGGGAAGCCACTAGTCCAGGGACATGTCCAGGAGCTAGGGTTACATGTTTTGAATGCAACCAGTGGGGCCATATGGCCTACAGCTGTCCACGGAGACAAGGTGGGGAACAAAAGGTGAGGGAGCCAGTAAGTGGGAAAGACAAAATGCCAATAATAGGTTGTCTTGAGACAACAGGGGTACTAAACTACCATCCTGCAGATGTCCTGAGAGGGAAGTATTTGGATGAGGCAGTACCATGCGCTTATGCAGTTACACACAGTCAGGCTAGGAGACAAGCATGTGGGTCTGTTAGCCTGGGGGAGACCCAGACAGACTGCATACTTGCAGCCAGGACTGGTGAGGTGGTTACTTCAGGGACGGAGCTACCCTGTAGCAATGAGCCTCAGCTGCTTGGGGGTACTGATGGTCTCTTGGATAGAGGGACTGCAAAGATAGAGATGAGTAGGAGTACCCAGGCTGACAGTGCGGACCCACTGTCAGAGGATGCCAGACTTCCTGTGGAAGGGTTACAAGGAGAGAGTTGAGACAGGCTCAGCTCTCAGACCCTACATTGCATGACCTGAGGCAGGCAGCTAGGTAGGCACCTGATTCTCAAGGAAAGGGGGGATCTGTGTACTGGGACAAAGGGTTACTATATAGAGAGTGGACCCCTGAGGGAGGGCTAGAAGGTGAGAGAGGACAGCAGTTGGTAGTGCCTAGAGCCTACTATCTGGTGATTCTAGCCATAGCCCATGATATTCCCTTTGCAGGTCATATGGGCATAAAACGTACAAAGAGGAGTATTATGCAGAACGTCTATTGGCCTGGAATTTCCAGAGATGTAACAGGGTACTGCAGGACCTGTGAGCAGTGCCAAATTGTAGGTAAGGCAGGAGACAAGGCGAGAGCTCCTTTGATGCCTTTGCCTGTGAGTGAGGAGCCACTTCAGAGAGTAGCTATGGATATTGTGGGTCCTCTGATTACCCCATGTTCCACAGGGAATAAAAGTATATCGTAGTGGTAGTGGACTATGCTACACAATACCCTGAGACAGTGGCTTTGTCCTCCATTGAGGCAGAGAAGGTGGCAAATGCTCTGTTAGAGATTTTTAGCAGGGTAGGTTTCCCAAATGAAATACTGACTGACAGAGATGCCAATTTCATGTCAGACCTGCTGGCTTGTCTGTGGAAGTCCTGTGGGGTGAAGCACATGAAGACCACCCCCTACCATCCCCAGACTAATGGTCTTGTTGAGAGGTTAAACTCTACAATCAAGTCCATGCTATGGACATTTGCAGATCAGTTTAAGAGGGAGTGGGACAAATATTTGCCCCATCTGTTGTTTGCTTACAGAGAGGTTCCCCATGAATCCACAGGTTATACACCCTTTGAGTTGCTGTATGGGCATAGGGTGAGGGGACCTCTACATTTAATTCGAGATGAGTGGGAAGGTGAGTGCAAGTCTCACAAGGAGTCTGTTGTGGCATACATCCTAAACCTCAGGAAAAGGCTCAGGGAACTCATGGGCTTGGCCCAAAAGAACCTGGCAGAAGCCCAACAGCAGAAAAAGGTGTGGTATGACAGGAATGCTTGCGCTAGAGAGTATGCTGTGGGGCAGCAAGTAATGGTTCTCATTCCTGTCAGACACAACAAACTGCAAGCAGACTGGGAGGGACCCTACAAGGTGGTAAGAAAGGTGAGTGATGTTAACTACATGGTGGAACTGCTAGGCAGACAGCAGGGGCACAAATTGTGCCATGTTAACATGATGAAACCTTACCATGATAGAGAGACCCTTGTGTTGAGCATTTGCAGTGGACTGCAGGAGGAGTCTGAGGGAGATCTGGGGGACTGATCTCCTTGGTGCGGCTCAGGCTGACTCCTCAGTGGAAGGGGTAGCAATGTCCCAGCAGCTATCCCCTACCCAGGTTCAAGAAATCCGAGCAGTGTTGCAGGAATTTGGGGACATGTACACTGGGAAACCAGAGTGCACCCACCTGGGACAGCACCAGGTGGATGCAGGACCCTAAAGGCCTATTAGGCAGGCCCCTTATAGAATGCCTGAGAGACCCAAACAGACTCTGAGGGAGGAGATACAGGAGATGTTGGAACTAGGGGTGATTCAAGAGTCCAACAGTCCCTGGGCCTCCCCCAGTGGTGCTGGTGCCAAATGAAGAATGGCAGCACCAGGTTCTGTGTGGACTACAGGAAATTAAATAGTCACACAGAGTCAGATGCTTACCCCATGGCTAGGACAGATGAGGCTGTAGAGCAGCTGGGTGGGGCTAAATATCTTACAACCATTGATCTTACCAAGGGTTACTAGCAGGTGCCCTTGACTCCCAGTGCTAGAGACAAGTCAGCCTTTGTAACTCCTTTTGGCTTGTATGAGTTCAAAAAATGCCCTTTGGGATGAATAATGCCCCAATGACTTTCCAGAGGCTGGCAGACCATATCCTAGCAGGAGCAGGAGGGTTTGTCCTTGCTTATCTAGATGATATTGCCATCTACAGCCATCCCTGGCCAGAGCACCTTCAGCATGTCAGGGAGGTGCTGGGTAGACTACAGAGGGCAGGGTTGACCATTAAGTGAAGCAAATGTCAGGTGGGTATGGCAGAGGTCTCCTACGTAGAACATAGAGTGGGGAGTGGTAAGGTAAGGCCACAACCTGCCAAAGTGGAAGTCATTCAGGCATGGCCTGCACCTGTTACTAAAAAGCAGGTGATGGCATTTTTAGGGACAGCAGGGTACTACAGAAAGTTTGTCCCCAGTTATAGTACAATAGCTGCTCCCCTCACAGACCTGACAAGGAAGAACAGGCCCGATAAGGTTGTGTGGACCCCAGCATGTCAGCAGTCATTCAGATGCTTAAAGAAGCTTTGGGAGGACCCCTCATGTTAGCCAGTCCAGATTACAGCAAAGAATTTGTTGAGCAAGTGGATGCTTTGAACCATGGGGTGGGGACTGCACTTAACCAGATTCCTTCAGAGGGAGAAGAGCACACAGTGGTTTATCTCAGTCATAGGCTCCAACCCAGGGAGGAATGCTATGCAGCTGTAGAAAAGGAATGTCTAGCCATAGTGTGGGCACTGCAGAAACTTCAGCCTTATCTGTATGAACTTAGATTTAGAACTATAGTCAGTAACCCCAGAATATTGCCCAATATCTCTCTTTTACAGTTTAATTTTAATTTTAAATTTAAATTTAAATTTAATTTAAATTTTTATTATTTTTTATTATTTGGTTAAATTTAAGTTTTAGTACAGTCTTTTCAAACATAGGTATAATCGTGACAAAGCAAAAGGCTCCAATGCATTGCTAGAGGTTAGGAATGGCACATATGAACAAGTAGCTGGATAACAAAAAGGAACTAAATAAGAGGAATGAGATGCTTCCAACCAGGTCTGTCTTCACCTTGTAGGCCTAATAGGGCCACACCCTCAACTAGTCACTTCTCATTGGATATCTCTCAACCACACCCCCTCCACAGTAGCATAAAAGCAGCACAGCAACAGCTCTCAGGTCATTCTGACCAGCACTTGGGGAGCGCACAAATAGTCCTTTTTAGGACTCACACATAGCAAAAGAACCAAAGATCTGTTCAAGAAGAAGGACAACGGAGATCGACACCACCATGGAACACTGAAGGACACAACAGCAGTTCTTCCCAGAGCCCATTGTGTCCATACACAAAACAGCTCTTTTCAGAGCTCACGTGGATCTGCACCTTACACCAAATAGCTCTTCTCAGAGCTCACAGTACACCAAACAGCTCTTCTCAGAGCTCACAGAGATCTGTATAAGCTCTGGTAAGAGCAACCAGAGACACATTGAAGAATAAAACAAAAAAGTTCTTATTAGAGCTACCATCAACACCCGAACGGGCATTCAAAACACAAATTGGCCCTTCTCAGAGCTCACAGAAATCTGTATCAGCTCCGGTAAGACCAGCCGGAGGCACAGACACAGCTTCGGTGAACCAAACAAAACAGTTTATTTTTAGAACTACCGCATCTGCCCGAAAGGGCATTCAAATCACAAAACAGCTCTTCTCAGAGATCATAGAGATCTGTAACAACTCTATATAGAGCTCCAGCTGCCCACAGGGCTAAAACAGCTCTTTTTAGAGCTAGCTCCAACACCGACTACACGTGGAAATCTGTTCACCATTTAGGATCAAGAGTGAAAGGCTTTGTAAAATTGGTTATTCTTTCCCTCCGGGTAGGCATCACTCAGGATCGAAAACCCAAGAGGTCCACACCTATATTTGTGGCCTTATCTGTATGAAAGGAAATTCACCGTTATGACAGATCACAACCCCCTAACATGGTTAAACAGAGCCAGCCAGCAAAATGCCAAGTTGCTAAGATAGAGCATGGGGTTGCAAGCATATATGTCCATGCAGCACCACAGTGGGATTAGCAATACCAATGCACATGGGCTCTAAAGACAGGGAATGGGGTAAGGTATAGTCATCAGATAGACCTAACTCCCTCAAGCACTTGAAAACTAGCTTGAGTTCTCCAGGGGGGGATATGTGAAGATTGGGTGAAGATAGATGAAGGCTGCCAGCCTAGCCAGATAGAATTTTGGAGATAATTCTGTCATCTGTAAATATTAATGTAAACCACAGTCTTGTTGTCTTAAATGGTAAAAAACAGTGTTACATGTAGAACTGAAAAAATGCAACAACAGTGCACTCTACTGACCAAGTAAAGCATGTTCTGACCCTTTGATGTAAACATGGCTCTGGCCAATCAAGATGAAGGAATTCTTGCTATTGTTTTAAGGCCAGAGTTAATGGCCAGAATTTGCATGCATAAAATGTCCTTTATTGCTCTGGTTTCTGCCCAAAGGTGAAGAATGTAAATGTAGTTCCTGTTAGCCTGGGAACCCAGGGAAGTGTGAAGAATGATGTAATATGAACCAGGAATGTGATTTTAAAAACAGAGAGAATCAGAGTATTAAGCATTTTTGCCTTGACCATCCAACTCAGTACTGCCCTTGCTCTATATGTAAGTTTATCTTAGACCTGTGTTTTTCTCTTAGAAATAGCTAATAACTAGAAATATTAGTGTAAGTGTTTTTCTGTGCTGTCAGAACTGTACTACTGAATTATTTTAAGTATTTCTCTGTGATCTCTGAACTCTTGACTAGCACTGTGTAGTAAAAAGTATTGTCTTGTGCTTTGACTATTTGTTATTATATATTTTTAAACCCGTTCAACTGTGGCTGTTTTTGTAGAGATAATTTAAGCTCTTTAGAGTACTTGCATGCCTTTGGTAAAATTGTACAAAGACAGTCCTATAGCTTTAGTCCTGGGCTATACTACCAATTGGATGATAATACTGCACAGTAATAATTGGACACCCTTTTAAGGGCCTTTGAGTAGCTGATAAATATTTGTGGGTGGTGGCAACTGGTACTACCATATAGTCTGGGAAAAAGAGGCACAGCTGGAGAACCTGTGCCAGCCTTTCCCAGGAGTGTCTGTGTGGTTATATAAACTCTTCTTAAAGTGTGTGTGTGTGTGTGTGTGTGTGTGTGTGTGTGTGTGTGTGTGTGTGTGTGTGTGTGTGTGTGTGAGCTACCTGGGCAGAGACACAAAGCACATGTTGGACAGAGGGTGCTGGAGGTTTTAACTTGCCCAGTAGGCTGAGATCTGAACCCTATATCTGTACCAGTGGGGAGTCTTATTGAGGACTTGGACAGCAAGGGAGAGACCAGCCCCAGACTGATTGTGATCTCTGTGTGTTCTTAGAAATTGCACTTTACTGTGTGTATTTGTTATCCTTTCCTCCTATATGAGATGCACCTCACTGGTGTTAGTGGTGAGGATTGAGTGTCCTTGATTGCTGGGCCAGGGTACAAGCGTCAGACCTTGGATGACTGATATCACCTAGAAAGACACTATAGACAGGCTTTTAGCCAATATATTACAGCCTTGGGGAAATGGGAACAGGCCATCCCTGGCAAAGCAGTTAGCACTTCTACCATGTTCTCCCAGGCTAATATATATTGTAATGCCTTAGAATGATGCCACAAGTGAAGTCATTTGTTGAAATCAATACTTTCTGTTTGCATTATGGCATAATTTCTGGTGATGGTGGAATTCTGATAAAGGCTAGATTCATACTTGCCTCATACATATATTCTGAGAGCTCCATTTGATCTGTCTTCATATAGTCTAGGGATGTATGCCTGAAGTCATTTACACCTATATGTAGTATGACTGTGTCACATGTGTACTTGTGGTGCAAGGACTTTATCCTGGAATCTGATATGCAGATGACTGTAACCCTCTCCTACACAGTCTGGTCAGTGGTGCATCAATGTGTCCCACTATGGAATACCTTATGACTGGGATACTGGATGGTGTGGAGGTTTACTTTATGGGCTTTTGAAGTGAGTCAGTATGACTCTTAGGTGTATGTTTCAGTAAGGGTGCTGTCTGTGTTTTTTCTTTATAAGGTTGCTGAAGGTACCTGTTCCTTAAGTTACATTCAGGAAGCCCTTATGGTTTAGGTAGGTCACTTTTAAGAGCCTCAGCACATGTAGGTCTAGGAGTTTGTTCTAACCTTTTTGTCATTAGTTGAGTCTCATCTTGTGTGGTTCTAACAATTTGTATGTCATCTGTCATGGCTTTATGTGAGAGCTCTGCCTCCAATAAAATTATATAACTACATCTCTCACACACTGACTCAGTTTGTTTTAGTAGTAGGCGGTCATCAGTAAACAAGGGACAAGTGAAACATTGTCTCAAGATGCCCATTTCAAACAAGATGGCTACAGAGATGGTTTGAAAGTGCAAACCCATGGTTGCATGCGCTAACTAATATGGACTTAATAGGGAGTACTGCCTATGAGGTTCAGAGTTGATTACTGGAGGTGCTGTCTGTCTGATAGTGAAGATAGTGCTGGCCTCAGCACAGCTGTACACAGCTGGGAACCAATGATCATTTGATCCTCCTCTCACCAGAAGCAAAATAATAATCTGCTTTCTAACTAGTAATAGTATTAACAAATTAGCTGCATGCAGCTAGGAATCAATGATGCTTTGCTCCTTTTCTCAATAGAAGAAAAGACCAGCAATAATTTCAAGCTGCTTCCTGTGTAGTAGTATTAACTCCGATGTTTTGGGTTCAGTACACTTGCTTTATTCTTCTCTTAGTAGATACCATGAATAAAACCTACAACACCTGGATGCAACACAGAGCCAAACTGCACAAAGGCTCTGAAAAAGGTCTCTCAAAAACTGCAACCTACAGGAATCAATGCCTCTCTGCTTCTTCTGTCACAAAATCAATACCATTAACAAACTTTAAGGTAAAACAAAATTAAATGAAATCTAAACTAAATCAAACTGCAATATAATAAAATCAAGTAAGTAAAATTAATGAATAAGTAATGGAAGTATCCAAGCCTTAAATGAAGAAATCCAGCCCAAAACCCAATGCAGTCGCATACTAACAGGAGTCTCAAAGCACTTTCAACTGAATAAGAATGGAGCTAAATACTTTAAGTAAGAAATTTTATGTCTCATCTCCTCCCACTAATTAAGTAGATTTAATTACTTAACATTCTTTGAATGGAAATTATCTTTTTCAAAATGACCCTAAGTTGATTACTTAAAATTTCAAGAAAGAAATTTTAAGCTAAAATAACATTAAACAAAGTTTAAAATAAAACATAATGTAATATAATAAAAGCAAAAATGTAAAAAAACAAAAGCAAAAAAACAAAAAAAAAATGGAAGTATCTAAGCCTTAAGTGAAGAAATCCAGTCCAAAAAACAGTGCAATCACATATTAGCAATACTCTCACAGCACTCATAGCTAAATAAGGCTGCAACTAAACAGCTTAAACTAGAAATCTTACTTCTCAGCTATTCATGTTAACTGGCTGAATTTAATTCCTTAGCAGTCAGTGAATGGAAAGGATTTTTCCTAACTGACCCTAAGTCAAGAACTTTTAAAACTCCAAAAAAGAAAAGTTGTGATAAAACAAAATAAAACAAACTACAATATAATAAAACAAAAATAAATAAAAATAATGGAATCATCTAAACCATTAATAAAGAAATTCAATCCAAAATCCAATGCAATCATGCACCAGCACTAATATATTAGCAACAGGATTCAATATGAAATCTATTAAGACTATACCAGTGTTATCTTGATACATCTACTTCAGTAAATTATTTTAAATATTAACTTGATAATGTTATTTACTAATTGTTTACAATGAATTTCCTTACTTGTTAAATTTACATTACTTATCATTTCTTTTCTAATCATTACTGAACTAAGTCATGACTGGAAAAATGTCCCAAATGATTGACTACTTACATAAAATGTAAAATAAATAGTTATATTACATAACAGAAATAAAAGATACTACACAGTTTTCAAACATATTTTCAGCTCTAAAAATAAATCATGCTTAAATAAGGCACAGAAAACATTTACTTTCAATAAATTAGTTAGAGCTAATTATTAAACTAAATTAGTTTCTTGTCAAAAACAAAACACAAGATGTTCTTTAACTACATTGGTAAGCTATAGAGAAAAGTTGTGAGGGAACACATTTAGTGATATCTCAACCTCAGCTTGTGTCTGTGTCAAAAGCAACTAGATAAATAAATATTGCACCTGGTCAATCAGATATGAAATATCATACAGTATGCAAGATATGATAATGCCAGCAATAAAAAAGGTAAACCACTAGTTATATGGGGAAATACAACATTTTAGGCAGTTGTTTCCATGGTATAAAGGATAATCCACTAAATATGTTATGTAATCTTTTCAGCAAACTCTTTATAACTAAGTATATTCTGAATTTTCAAACTCAGGGTTCAAACAATGACAGACATATGAAGCTCATCTGTATCTTGTGTAAACTTGTGGACAATAATATAATCAGACTTATCCTCAAATATTCAGGTAGACTTCCACTAATATACTCGCAATAGTAAAGGTTCATCAAAAGAGATCTTACTTAAATTACAGCCATTCTTGATGAAGAACTTTCCATTTATGCTGCTTATCTGGGCCTTGTGAAGGCATTTGACTTAGTTCCCAGTAATGGTGGAGTACATGAAGCACTGCAATTGCATTCCAAATCTGGGAAGAAGACAACGTCTTTAAGCACCTTTCTGATGCATAAAAATTGCTTAACCAAGTTTGTGGAGCATCTTTCAGCTCTTTTAAGCTCTACTGCATAAACAAGGACTACCACAGAACAGTGGTAGGAAGCTTGGACAGCATTAAAAGCTGCAATACATTTCATGGTGCCATACACATATGGCAGCACTAAGTGAGCTACCACTTTAAAAGCTGATGCAGACTAGGTACATTTCTCTGCCAGTCACTCCTTGTAAGGCATTGCTAAACATGTTAACATTTTTAAAGCTGTAAAACAATTTACAATCTGACAGTTTCTCACTTTCTCTCCTCTATCTTGCAGTATACTACAACAGCTTAAGCTCCAAACGTTGCAAAGACTTGCTTTACATCATTAGGTTTGTTACTACTTTCAAAGCTATAAAATACCCCCTGCAAGTGGTAATACATGAAGCTTACCTGCAAATAATTATGATCAGATCAAGCCAATAATAACCAAATTGTTGCTTATTTTCAAAATAGTCACTTCTTAAGCTTTTCTTTATTTCACTGTTAAGATGAATTTCTTGACATCCATTTCTCAAACAACTTGGTTATGATCATTGACCTAATCATCTTTTGTATTATACATAAACTCATTCAATTAAACATCAATAGTTACTTAGTTCAATCGATAAAAACTGGTGGAGAGACTGAACATGACAAATTAGATTAGGAAGTTAATTATCCAATTGTACTGAATTGTGGAGTGGAACTCCTTACAGATCTGTGTTGGAACAATAATTATTTGGCCAGTTTCCTTCTGATATGATTCAAAGGAAGGGATTATGTTTAATAACTTTTGTGCAGAACAACAGATAAGTAGCTATTGTAACCACTACAAAAATATGAATAAACTGCAGAATGGGATGCAAAAATCACCTGGTCCAGAAGGACAGCCTCTCTTTTAATTCTACCAAGTGTAGTATAATGTTTTTTTGGGGGGGGGTAGAAAAGGTGGGCAGTGGATAGATTTCAATGGCTGTCCTTACTCCCTGCATATCAAGTTAAAACAAAAGCTTCTGAGAATAAGTCTTTGAATTGTAATTATAATTCATCAGAATGAATGGAACAATTTCAAAACATGACTGATTATTCTGAAGTTTCTTAGAGGACAGGTACTATTGTTTTTCCTACAAGTACATATGCACAAATTGTTATGCAAAATAAGAACAAAGCTTCTACCTCTTCTTCTAACCCTTTTTCCATCAGCAATCTAGTTACAAAAGGAGTCAGCTTCAAAAAGGAAAATCACAGGAAAGGGGAAAAAGATAACTGAGTTTAATAATATCTTGAATTTAAGTGATTTTGAATTGAATACAGATCATGTGTGAGGCCTTGAAAATATTTTTATACCTTCTAAGAAGGTGAACTTAAGAGTATTGATAGATCTTAAACTATACATTCATATGTTATATTTACACTATATTTCGCATGATGTTCCATATTTTTTACCCAAGGAAAAGGTTTTTAAAAAACATGTCATTTATACGCCAGCATTACATTCAACTTTGCAAGTCTTTAATGATGTTTGTGAAAGTGAACTAAGACAAAAGTTGCATAACAATGGTGGCTGTAAGTTTTTTTAACCTTTCTGGATGTGAAAAGAAAGCACTGAGTAACATATTCATGTTATGAAACAAGACAAGGGTAATGAAATAGTAATCATGAATGTCAGTGCATATAATGAAGCCATGTTTGATTTACTTCAAGATGGAAATTGTTAGGGAGACATTAGGAGTCACAACATTGTTAAAAGTTTCTCCGATATAAAAAGATTGTTTTATGATTTTGTAATTTAGGGTTATATTAATTTTGAACTGTATGAGTTTTTCAAAGTAGAGTGTCATAAAATAGCTAGAATTTTTGGTATCCCAAAAAATTCATAAAGATAAAGAAAAGGTACCCTTCAGGCTAATTATGGCAGGTTACTTTAATAAAACTAAAACTAGCTGTATTTATTTGGATACATTGTTGAATCCTCTAGTACAAAATTCAGAATTATACCTAAGAGATTCATGGAATTTATTGAAACTGTTACAAAATTGTGAAGTTAATGGTAGTCAAGGATTTTTGGTCAGTTCAGATGTTACAGCATTATATATCAGTATTCATCAAGAAAAGGAAATGAACATGTCAGAAAGTATTTATCTAAATTTATTGATTTTGATAACATTTATACAAACACAATTTGTACTTTGATTGAAACTGTTTTGGAAAATAATTACTTTCATTACAAAGTAAATATTTAAACAGATCAAAGGAGTAACCACGGGTGCAAGAGCTGAAGAGTTGTGCCACTATTTGCCAACTTAGTTAAGGCATGATGGAAAGAGGAACATTTAAAAGCACATTTTGTATTCAGCAAGTTTTTTTTTAATAAGTGCTTTATATATGATTTTTTTTTCTGTTAGGAAGGTACACAGCTAGAATTTGATCAATTTTTAATGATTTAAATCATAGCACTGTTTTTTAAATTTTAAACAAGTTTGTCGGTCAATTTCCTAGATTTAAAAATAAATTTACATAAGGATACAAAATGTTCTGAAAGTAAAGTGTTTAGGTAAGACACTTTTAATTTTGTTAATATTGTCTGCATAAACAGAGTCAACACCATACCCATATGAAAAAAAATGTAAGAAACCAGTTTGGTAGACTCAGTAGAATGACCAGTGACGATGAGATGAATCTAACTGATGTTGATCATTTAAGAAAATTAGTTTTGGAGAGAGGTTACAAGAAAGATTTTTTTTAAAGAGAATCATGGTTGAAATATCACTCACACTACAAGATGAATTTAAACTTATTTTGAAAATGAATGATATAGTACTGAAGCAGAGTAAGGTCAAACAGAATAATAGTGAAACTAGTAATTTCTATACCTCATTTCCTTTACCAGTTTTCAAGTATATGGGAGTAATAAAAGACCTTTTCAATGAAAATAAGACAATTATTTTAGGTAATGCATATTTAACAAAAGTGTTAGGTGACAAGCTAGTATTTACTTATAAAAGCAGTAATAGTATAATATCAGTATTGGAGAGGTCAAGTGAAGCAGCAAACACAAATAGTAACATTTCCGGGACATATAAATGTAACAGATGCAAATTTTGCAAATATGTCACAGATACAGCCTTAATTTGTATTAAGATTCTTCACAAAGAAGTTTGGGCTAAAACTTCCTTTGATTCACATTCATGTGGTAATAGTTTATATAGCTCTCTGTGAAACATGTGTCTTTTTTGGGTGTTTTTTTTTAAAAAAAAATTTATAATTTATTTTTTAAAAAAAACATTTAAAAAATTTTTTAAATTTTTTTTTAAAATTTATAAAAAAAATTTTTTTTTAAATTTTTTAAAATAAAAATTTCTTTTAAAAAAAAATTATTTAAAAAATTTTTAAAATTTAAAAAAAAAAATTTTCAAAAATTAAAATTTTTAAAAAAAAAAAATTTTAAAAAAATTTTTTTAAATTTTTTAAAATTTTTAATTTTTTTTTTAAAAAAAAAATAAAAAAATTTTTTTTTTAAAAAAAAATTTTAAAAAAAAATTTTTTTTAAAAATTTTTTAAAAATTTTTTAATTTTCCCTAATTTAAAAATTAAATTTAATAAATAAAAATTTTTAAAAAATTTTAAAAAAATTTTTTTTTTAAAAAATTTTTTAATAAAAAAAAATAAATTTTAAAAAAAAAAAATTTTTTAAAAAAAAAATTTTTAAAATTTTAATTTTTTTTTTTTAAAAAAAAAATTTTAAATTTTTTTTAAAAAAATTTTTTTTTAAAAAAAATTTTTTTAAAATATTTTAAAAAAAATTTTTTAAAAAATTTTTTAAAATAATTTAAAAAAAAAAGGGTAAAAAAAATAAATTTAAAAAATTTGAAATTTTTTTAAAATTTTTTTAATTATTTTAAAAAAAAACCCCTTTTAAAAAAAAAAATTTTTTAAAATTTTTTAATATTTAAAAAAAATTTAAAATTTTTTTTTTAAAAAAAAATAAAAATTTTTTTTTAAAAAATTTAAAAAAAAAATTAAAATTTAAAAAAAAATTTTAAAAAAAATTTTTTTTTAAAATATTTTTTTAAATTTTTTAAAAAATTTTTTTTTTTTTTATAAAATTTTTATTTTTTTAATTTTTTTTTTTTTTTTAAAAAAAAAATTTTTTTTAATA